>NC_056738.1:360246872-360266872 GCF_019279795.1 Protopterus annectens
GAAACCAAGTGGATCATTAGACTAAGAGCTGATCGTGAACCTGGCTTAAATGACAGGATTCTTATTAAATCAATACTGAAAGGCAAAGACCTTAGGAAGTAGTAAATGGTACTTGATGAGTCGAGTAGCATATACAGATCGCATGGCTCTATTTTTTATGATATTAAATGTACCAGAATGTGAGCAACTATTTACATCCGCCTTTTAGTTTTATATAATGCTTAAAGGTATATTTAAAAGTCTATACTTGAAATAGTGGATATAATTAGAGGCTGGTTGATGCTAAAAAGCTAGCCCCCATAATAGTAGGGCTATAGTACAAGGAAAATGTAATCTTGAAGTTGTGTCTTGCCATTAACAACAAAAGACACAACACCTTATACTTTGCACTAGCTCTAATCATGCTGACGTTGAGGTTACCAGGTTCATTTTACGTTGATCCAGTGAACCTATACTATTTATAATATAACACATGTTTAACAGAGATCAGCTGTTCATGTTTGCAATTTAGTCTTCAGATTTTTGTAAGACGCTTTAAAGCATAGGCGTATGCTCCTACTTGAATTTGTGTATCTAACATAAGAGCGATTGATGTTGCTATTTTAGTTTAATGGAAGCTGTATCATTTCATTCGTGAAATATATCCTAGAATCTAGGTACTGCTTTAACAAGCTATTTCCAGCAAACTATTTTTGTTTCTCTTTTTAGAAGCACAATCAAGTGTTTCCACTTGAACTTGGGTATCTTATATATGTTCGACTGAAGTGCCTTTATTTGAACCTCGGTATTTAATACATGTTTGACTGAAGTTTTTAATGTTAGTCCTGATAATTATCAAGCTTTATATTTTCTAAAATGCAACTTAGAGCGTAGGGTTTGTACTGACATGATATGCCTAGAGATGTATTTTAGCCATCTATCCATTAATATTGAATGGTTTTATATGCCTGAGTTTGCTTAGCACAGTTATTTTTATTTGGCATAAGTTTAATAGTAGGCTTCTATTTTGTTTTATAAAATTTTTAAAAAACGCTTATTTGATGTTATTTTAAATAATTAATCCTAGCACATGAGTGAGTGTTTAAACTTAAAATGAAAGTATGACATTCATGTTTATATTTTTATTTTTTATTATTATATAATTGGTTTTAAGTAGTATATGTTGAACTGATCACAGTCAACCAATTTTATACCTTATATACATTTTTATATAGTTAGCGTTGCTTTAAATGTTTGAATGTGAGTTAAGCACAAGGGAAGTGATGTCACACAGATCTAAAGTAGATATATATATATATATATATATATATATATATATATATATATATATATATATGTGTGTTAAAAGCTCTGTGATAAGTTTGGCCTGAGGAAGCCTATAAGGTGAAAGCGCTTGCCAGTTTCTTTGTCAATAAAGTGTTCGTGTTCACAAGACTACATCATTGTGGTTCCTTCTAAAGTGTATTTTGGATAGCTGTTTCCACTTGTAATGAGGTGAAGACCGAATTTCAACATATAATAGATTGCGCTGTTTTATTGTGGAACAAGTTTCTGTTTGGTGAGGTGAAGACCGACCTGTTAATTCAAGAAAATGTACTGGGATTTAAACAGCCAGTGTGTTTCGCTGACTATTTTACAGCAAACCGTTTGCAGAAGACGTGAAACTTTAACAACTGCTATCTTAACAGACAGTTATTGTTCAACATAAACTTGTTTTTGGCTATCAATCTGGATGGTTACCTTCAACTGTCTGAGGCGCTTATTTCAAATTTGCTTTCCATTAACTGTAAGTAAAGAACTGAAACTGGAATAGTGACAGTTGCTCTGCCAAGGTGTCTTGCCATTTTTTAACTAATATATATATATATATATATATATATATATACGTGTGTGTGTGTGTGTGTGTGTGTGTGTGTGTGTGTGTGTGTGTGTGTGTAGGGAAACATATCTGGACAGAAAGGTAAATAAATATATACTGAGAAATGTTCACATTAAAAACATTTGCAGCATGATGACAGGTATAAAAGGATAAAATATAGGTAGTTTACAAGAAGGTTATTATATAATGTCTGTATAATTATTAATTAATATAATATTCAAAAGCCAAGCATTAATTCTCTTTGGTGAAAGAAAACTTGCTTCTTAGACTATAAAGAAGTCTGTTAGAATAGGACTGTGGTTACAACTGCTGTAACCTACCTGTAGCAAACTGATTTTAAAGGTATCAGATAAACATCTAATCTAATATTTGATTACCAGCACAGACAGATTATTGCCTGAATGTAGCCTAAGCATTGATGGACCAGTTGCTCACATTTAATCATTTCCCAGCTTGAATAACCCTAGCTGGAGTGATCGTGTCCTTAACTGCAGCTGTTTTTGGTCTTAACTACTCACTATCACCTGAATCACCACTATGAAACTACTCCTAGTTTATTCACAGTAATTATTGGAGTGCACTTTAGTACTCAATAAGTATGGCACAGTGTTGATACAGTGGATCCTCTCAGTTGAAAAACAGATCCCTTGCATACTTGGTAAGGTGCAACATTTTCAAGTGCGACTTCTTTTCAGCAGTCCCACTGAGACTTCTTTTTATGAGTCCAAGCTGGTTCTGAAGTGTCTACTTAAAACCAGTTCTGCGAATGTGTAGCCTGTATTATGCATCAGACTTGTTCTATATTGCAACAGAAAACACCATACGCTGAACCGCAGAGACTCCGACTGTAATCACAAACATCACAGTTACAAGGTTATAAAATTAAATGGCAGTCATAGCAAGACAAGTAATAGATAAGTACTTTGATTTGAATATTAAAACTTCTTCAAATAAAAGAAAGATACAGTGAAACAATTTATATAAGCCTATTAATTAAATGGTTGCAACCACGTGATAGCCAAATCTCCAAAATTGTACTAAAAATTTTAAAGAGCCCTACTTCAGTTTATCATTGATAAAAAATACAAATACATTTTGCAAATATTTAAACATCATTGTTAAAAATTTGACTAATATATTCAGAATAATAAACATTTTTACAAATAACCAACATCCCTTATCTAGTAAGTACTTTTAATTTCAACAGGCAAGTGATTGTTTACTTATTCAGTCCTGGCCAAGTACTAGCATCTGGCTGTAATTGCCAATACAATTCTCGTTTTTCTAGTATTAAACGATAGGGACCCCCTGCAAACTAGGAGTTACTTTTTTATGAAAGTAAACTTGAAAGCATGTCTGGGATATTGTTGAAGGTGCTTAACTAGTGCATTCACCTATTTATTCTTTTTAATATTGTATAAATGTTTGCAAACTCATTCCTTGAGTTTGCATTTGTTTTTCCTATATAGAATCTCGGACAATGCTGAAATAAAGCAGCATATACAGCACCAGTTGTTTCACAATTAAAAGCACCTCTATCTTTAAACAAGAATTCATTAATCTTAACTTGTTCACAAATATATAGAGATGCACAAGTGGAGCATTTACTCAGTCTACAATTCCTGTTGTTCATTTTATTATTAGAACTACAATGAAAATTTTAAAGAACCTTACTTCAATTAATTGTTGATAAAATTACAAATGCATTCTACAAATATCAAAACATCATTGTTAAAAATTTGACTAATATATTCAGAATAAACATTTTTTTACAAATAACTAATATCCCTTACCTAATAAGTGCTTTTAATTTCAACTTAGTCCTAGCCAAGCATTAGTGAGTTGGGGTTAGGGCGCGGGTTAGGTGAGTGTGCGATAACTGCCAATACAATTACAATACAGATTGTTTGACAACGTTTCTAACTTGACTTGTGAATTCAGCCTAGTTACATTAGACAGAGTCTCTCTTCACAGTCGTCCCCAATGCATGGGGGTTGAGAATATTAGAGCATTTCTGAATGAGAGGCAATATTTTACAGATGATAACGTGAATTTGTTATGTACTCTCCCTGAGATCATCCTAGAGAATAATGTCTTTATTTTTGAGCAGAAGTATTTCATACAGAAGGTCGGTGCAGCTTGTGCCAATAGCTATGTCAACCTAGCGCTGGCACAATGGGAAAAGACTAATATTTTGCAAGTCAATGAATTCTCTAACTATATAGCCTGGTACGTGCATTTTTTGGACGATATGTTTTTTGTTGTGGGAAGGCCCTTTAGACTTACTAAATGACTTTATAACTTATATGCATAGTACTACGAGTTTCCTTAAGTTTACTTATAAAGATTCTAGTGAAGAGATAGAATTTTTGGATGTGAAGGTCAAGAAAACAGACCTTAGAAATATACATACTAGTGTATACAGGAAACCTATTAGGAAAAATAATTTGCTGTAGAAAAATAGTATGCACCCAAGGCACGTCACATGTAATGTGATGAAAGGGCAATTTTTTAGAATCATGAGACTGCACAATAATGATATGGATTTAGAAGCAGGTATTATTTCCCCTCAAGCAAGATTTCTTAGATGGAGCTATAGTGAGAAAGAAATAGATTCTTGCATCACAAATGCATGGAGAGAAAGGAGAGGTAAGTGTAGAGCTTACTTCACGGAGAGGGTGGTATCAGATGTACAAGAGGCAAAATCTGATAATGAAGATGTTTTCAGGGTTCCCTTACAATATTCAAGTGTCATTAATAAGTGGTATGACATTATAAAGAAGAAATGGACTATTTTAACTACAGTACTAGAGCTGAAAGGGGTAATAAATGAAACACCCCATTTCTCCTTTAAGAATAATAAATCTCTTAAAAAGCATTATAAATCACAATGTCATAAAAAGGTAGTACAATCAAGTACAATCCAGTAGGCTAGGTACCTTTACCTGTAGGAGTTGCACAGTGTGTAAGTATGTTCTTACAGGTTAACACTATATACATCCATATGCCAACTTTAAAATGGTATTAGATTTTTATGCAGACTGTATGACAAGGAATGCAGTCTGCTTTAGTAGTTGTTAAATATGCCACATTTTTATATAGGTAAAACTGACAGGTCCCCGAACGAAAGGAATTTGGAGCACTATAGAGACATTAAGCACAAGAAAGAAACTAATGGTTTAGCACAACATGTTTCAGAATACAGACCAGAGCATGTTTTTAAGATTTTGGTGCTTGAAATTTTAGATGAGGGGATGAGAGGTGGAGACAAAAAGAATCAAACAGAGACAGTGGAGCAGAAATGGATTTTATTTTTTAATGCTGATAAACCACCTGGCATGAATGGTGTGTTATCCCCGAAACCTTTTTTAAAAGCGTGTCCACTTAGACATTGGTTTGCTGTTTACCCAAGTGCTTTTTATAATTGCTGTTTTTATTTGGAAGTTAGCTTCTGTTTTTTACATATTCTCTGTATTATGCTTTTAAGATTGTTAAATGTTTTATTGGTAATTAATGAATGCTAAGCAGTTGATTGGCTGTTTTTATTTTAAATTGAAATTGAATGTGCTTGGTCTAATCAGTCAGTCTGATGAAGCGATGTGAATATCGCAAAAGCGCTTACTTCTTTTAGCTCCATTTGCTTCTTAAAATAAATTGTGTTTTGCCTAGATGTGCTGGTTCAGTATTTTTTATTTTCTCTGCAATTACAATACAATTCTCTTTTTTTAGTATTAAAGGCCAGGGTCCGCCTGCAAGCTAGGATTTACTTTTTCTATGACCTTTTCCAGGTCATTAGGAATAGAAAAATTAAGAAATGAGCAAGATAGGTGTGATTATTTCAGCAATAAAGCCTATCCAACTCCTCCAACCTCACAAACCTGGGGAAAGAAATTCAATAACCACAACTCGTTCAATAATTCTAATAACAACCAACATCCAATTTATAGAGAGAATGTGGTTAATAGACAACAGCCGGTAGAAAACAGTAATAATTTCATTAACCGTTTAGAATATTCTCCATTACAGAGATCAGATCGAATACAAGAGAAACAGAACAACAGCAGCAACTAATGTGGATTCAGAACACACGACCAGCCCCACAGAGGGGCCGGCCAAATGGCGTAACCATGGCTGATGGAATTCCAACTGGAACTGATGCAAACAGATGTTTTAATACAAACTGAAATGAACTCCTGCAACATTGTTACTAACAAAAATGGTGATTTCAAAATTTGTAACTTTTCTTCATACCCTATTAACACTGAAAGTAGTGATTTGTTTGCACGAGGTTTAACCTTCGTTCCGGTCTGACAAGCCAATTTAGCTTATGTTTTAATGGATTTTAAGCAGTATATAAGAAAACTTAACTTGAATGTTTTATTTAATAACCTACCAGTGGCAATGAATTGTTTAGAGTGTCCAGCACTTATAATCCTCCCATACATCCTACTTTAGCACTGTTTGAAAAATGTTGTGAGGTTGGGTTGCATAATATATTGAGTAATAATAAGAAAAAAACAAAGATAAACTTGTGATAATTTAGGCAGTAAACATAAACAGTTTTTAGAAGAAATTAAGTACAATAATTTGAGAATTATGAAGCCCAATTAAGGGGGAGGGTTTGTAATCATGGAGAAGGGTGATTACAATTCTAGGATAATTGACATTCTGTCAGTTGACACATATTTAAAGGTCTCATTAAATGTGTTGAACATTGCATACAGAAGAATAAGAAATAATTTAAAAGATATTTTCATAAAGCATCAAATTGATCTGGAAGAATATCATTACCTTATTGTCACTACCCCAGTGAGCCCTATGATTTTCAAAGTCCTGAAAATACATGAAAGTATACAACACCCCCCATGCACCTCATTGTGGACACCAGGAGTTCTACCACACACTGTACCAAATATCTTGATGAGAAATTGAAAACTTTAGTTGCGCAAGAAGTCCATATTTGTAAAGATTCTTGGGACTTTCTTGATAAGATCAACCTATTTGAGTTTAATGAAAACTAAATCTTCATGACTATAGATGTCAAAGATTTGTATACTACCATTCCACCCAATATCGGCATAGAATGGTTTACTGATTTCTTATTTAAAGAAGGGATTCCCAAAATAAAATTAATGTTTATGAAACATTATTAGAAATTGTTTTAAAGAACAATTATGTCATATTTGGAGATAACTGTTATTTACAACGAAAAAGGGTAGCAATGGGGTGTGGCTATGGTAGCATATTTGTGATTACTACAATGGTCCAATGGGGAAAAAAGTGTTTATTTAACTCTGAATTTATAAAATCTTCTAAGTTCTATATCTGCTAACTGGACAATATATCTCTCATCTGGGATGACAGTAGGAAGAATATTCCTGGTTTTTTAGATTATATTAATCAGACTACTTGTTTTCTTAAGTTTACCAATGAATGTAATGATGCCAGTATTGCGTATTTAGACATTTGGCTTACAAAAAATGTAATGAATAGGAGGTTCATTTCACAAATTTTTAGGAAACCCACCTATTCAAATGCATTTTTAAACTATACGAGCTTACATCCCCCAACACAGAAATGGGCTGTAGTTAAAGGACAGTTTGTCGGGGATACCTGTATGATTACATCATTTGTGCATTTCTTGAATGAATGCACACTTTTAAAGGACATGTTTTTAGCAAGAGGCCACCCAGTGAAAGAGAGCAGAACGTCTTCATTCCAATTTTAAGTTCTGATAGAAATGAGGATATTAGACATGGGACAGGACAGAAGTCAGTTTATTTACTACATCCCTAGTGAGCAGAACATTACCTATACTGTTTCTATGAAGTGCATGGAAACTCTCTCATCACAGCATTCGATGGTGAGAGCGCTGCAATTAAAGAAATCATCAAAGATGGTTTATAGTAAGAGAGGACAAATAAATTGTTACTAGGATAGGAGAGAAGCCATTTTTTGTCTATAAAAAGGAAAACCCTGAAAAATATAATGGAACAATTTAGTTTTAATAATAAAATGAAGAACGGGAATTGAAGAATGAGTAAATGTGGACGCTGTTCCACTTGTAAATCTATATATATCTGTGAACAGGTTAAGATTAATGATTTCTTTTTTAGGTTAGTGGTGCCTTTAACTGTGAAACAATCAGTGCTGTATATGCTACTTTATGTCAGTATTGTCCAGGATTCAATATAGGAAAAGCCAAACTTAATCTCAAGGAAAGAGTTTACAAACATTTATATGATATTAAAAAAAATAAATAGGTGAATGCATTAGTTAAGCACCTTCAACAATATCCCAGACATGCTTTCAAGTTTACTGTCATAGAAAAAGTAACTCCTAGTTTGCAGGGAGGGAGGCCCTGGCCTTTAATAGTATAAAAATGAGAATTGTATTGGCAATTACGGCTAAATGCTAGTGCTTGGCCAGGACTGAATAAGCAAACATTGATCACTTGCCTGTCGAAATTAAAAGCACTTATTTGTAAAAATGATTATTTTGAATATATTAGTCAAATTTTAATAATGATGTTTTAATATTTGTAGAATGTATTTTTATTTTTTATCAATGATAAATTGAAGTAGGGCTCTTTAAAATTTTCAATGTAATTTTGGAGGTTTGGCTATCAAGTGGTTGCAACCATTTAATTGATAGGCTTATATAAATTGTTTCATTGTATCATTCTTTTATCTGAGGAAGTTTTAAATATTAAAATGAAAGTGCTTATCTTTTACTTCTCTTGCTATGAGTGTCATTTAATTTTACAACCTTATAACTGTGGTGTTTTGGTTACGGGCAGAGTCCCTGGTGTTCAGCATATGGTGTTTTTGGTTCGTACTTTTTTCTGGTTGGATTTCTGTATTTTAACAAGAAAAGCAAAACTTTACTTACGGCTTCTTAATCATGCAGTTTGACAATTTCTTCATACCTGTGTGGAACAGTTGTATAAATCCATTGGTTACCTCGTTTGTTGGAAAAGAGCTATGGTGCACATGGGCTGAACATTCCATTTGGGTCCCTATTGAAATTCCAAGGACAGTAGTTGCAATGCACAAAACAGCATGACTGTGCCTGTGAATATGGAGATTGTATGCTAAATCTGAGGTTATGGTACCCTGAAGTAGTTCCCCTACTCTTATATACAGTGGTCTGAGTTATTATATAAACATCAGGGTTGTGAGAGCCACATCCACCTTGTTGGGTGCTTTAATGGCATTGCATCCAGTTTTGAGATTCAGTTTATTTCTTTTGCAGTCAAACTTTATTTTCCAAATTTGTGGGATATGCAGTTATAGATTTTTCACTTCTACAATGGAAGTATTCCACTTTGCTTAACAAAATGGCAGAAACTGAATTCCATTGGTAGCTTACATTGTGACATAAGGCACAGGAGATATCTCAAACTATTTCAAAACTACATCCACTTTAGTCACAAATACATTATTCATAGAAGGTCTTATGAAATCAGTATGCAGATATTTTCCAACATCCACCACATTTCTGTGAGAGTAATTGCTCTTGTCTTGGCATTTTTGTTTCCATTTGTCAGGGTACATAAACTTTCTACACAGCCTTAATTTATTCATCTAACTTAGGCAGCCAGGTTACCCTTCAAGCTAGTGTTTTCTTTATTATAGCACCTAGGTGACTTGTACAGAGTGCGTCCTATACAGTTTTTCTCAGATTATAAGGGAACTCTTAATCAAATGTCCCACAATGCACATAAGACTCATCTCCTTTTTCCTCCAAAATTTCAAGCCAGCATCTAAAAACCATTTTCAAAACCTTATCAGCATTCATGGCTACTAGATTTGGACAGCCCTCTTCAAGAAAATTAACATGTGAACTGTCAGTTTAATTTTTTCATGTCTTTTGAGTTTTTAATACCATGATGGGAATGGACCCCATTCCTAAGATAGGGTACAAGTTAGAGTTCATAAAATTAGTGTTGTTTCAGTCTTTCATGTTAGCCAAGAATGCTCTTCTCAGCACTTGCAATGTACCCAAAACTGCCTCCTTCTGTAATTCATATGCTGTTGTATGCATTGATAGTATAGTCAAGTACAACTGTAAATTATTTTCTTTTTATTAGACCTGTTACTTCTAATGCTTTTTGAACTGTCTGGTTATCTTTCTTCCACATTGCTCTAGTTTTCGCTTGCAAATCCTGTTATCTTCTGGCTTTTTGTCTCTCTGTATATAAGGCACTATTATCACCGGGTATAGCAATTTCAGTGATCAAATGATCTTTGTTTTTTGTTTTCATTTTTGTATGGACTAATGTATCTGTTTTTCTCACATCTATTTTTTGTTCTGTTCATAATGGGTGATCTTTCATTCACTATGATGTTCTGTGGTTCGTTTTTCCAATGCTTCTCAGCTACTTCTATTTTACAGTGTTTGCACAATCCCTAGTTTAACAGTCTCTCACATTATTGTGCCTTCAATATACAGACCCTCTGCTACAATTGTATAACATCCAGCAACAAGATGTATGACTGCCTCCAGTTCTGTTTTACAGAACATGCATTTGCCTGTTTCTCCCACATTTTCAATGGACTTTATAAATCAGTATGTACATAGTCCATTATCCTGGGCTGCCATTTTAGCCTTACACCTTTTGGTTTTAATTAATCTCTCCATAACAGTTCCTGTATCAAATCTTGGTCAACATGAGGTTGTTTCAGGAGATATCTGTACTTGCCCTGTATTTGTGGATTTTTCCATGTTTTTTTCCTTCTTATCTGAGACAGTTGTGGGTCAGCTGTTGTTATTTATGGATTCATAGATTATTACCAGGCTAATGACTTGGGGGGGGGGGGTAGCCAAGTTTTCCTGAAAGAACAATGGTGTCCTGTATCCAAACAAGACATTGAGGGCCAGGCATTTATAAGCTACCTCTGTCAGAGGTGCCAGGCCCAGTCTAAAATTCGTATTCCCCATCAACTGCTCTCAGTTGCACTTAAACTGGGTAACAGATGAACTCAGCTTCATGTGGATGGGAAGACTGCTCCATAGCAAGGGTAGTCTATGGGACACATAACTGTCTCTCCAGCAAGTTCTGTTTAAGTCACAGACAAAAGTTAGGTCCCTAGACCTTGTATTTCTGGTACTCTTTGACTAACGAATAAGCAGGAAATTCATAAGTGTAGGGTTTGCAGATGCCTTGTAAGTCAGGCATAGATCACCCTTCAGCAATCTATAGGAAACTGAGTAGAGGGAAAGGGCTTTAAGATGCTCTGTGTAATTCAGGTTTGTTACACCTTGTATTCTTTTTGTAAGAAACCTCTGAGGTTGCTCTAGTTGCTGCATATGCCTGGTCAGGTACATACAGAAGGGAGCAGTGTACTCTATGATTGGTCTGATAAGGGTAGAGTACAGTGGGATAATGATCTTTCTGGTTCTAGATGCCATGATGATTCTTTCCATGGCCTTACATGTGAGACTGCTAAGACTTATGGGCATGTAGTTATCCAGATCAGTGGTTGGACCTCCTTTGTGCAGAGGAATGACTGTAGCCATTTTGCATTCCATGGACACAAAACTTGACTGTAGGCTCCAGTTGAAAAGTGATTCATGTGGACCAGAGAGGTCACATTTCATGCTATTTAGTAAACATCCCGGGTTACTGTCATGCTTTTAAATCTACTTTAACAAGAATGTCCAAAAAGTGTTCCTTATTCAGGTCTATATTATAACATCAAATCTTACAAAGATGGAATGTTATAATATCGAAACCGTAATGTCGAACGCTGAAAACAGCGAAGGTGCAGGACACCGAATTCTTTCCCAGGGAAATAATTTGGTGGGCCGTTGCTGCGGCTTCGCTGTTTTCAGCGTTTGATATGTTGGAGCGTTACAGGTCGGGTTCAGGTAAGTGTGCGATTGTGTGTAGGTTAGGGTTGGGGGGGGGTTAAGTGAGTTAGGGTTAGGGTACGGGTCAGAAAAGTGTGCGGTTGTGTGTAGGTTAGGGTTACGGGGTGGGTTAGGTGAGTTAGGGTTAGGGCGCGGGTGAGGTGAGTGTGCGATAGTGACGGACCTTAGGGTTAGGGTAGGGTTAAGGTAAGTGGATAGCTAGTAGTGCATGTAAAGTTTAGTTTAGGTTTAGGTGTAGGATTTTAAGTGTATGTGTGTGGATTGCTGTTTTTTGTGTGTGTGTTAGTGTTGTGTGCATGTTTCTCGAAATAGCGATTCTTTTCCTTGGGAAAAAAATCGCTATTCTGACTGTTCGATGTTTGTGGATTTCGGTGTTTAGGATTCGATATTATAGCATTCGTTCTTTGTAGATTTCAATGTTATAATATAGACCCCCTTATTCACATATTCTGTGACTCTTGTACCATTATATGAGATTTGTGCTAAAAAAACACTAGCAATATCACAATCATTATAGATAGTTACTTGAAATGTGATCCAGGAGACCACTGAGGAGCCGAGGCCAATTTCCCAGATGCATTATAGTCTGGTTAAGTGACTTGCTCAGAGTTTCACAGCAGCCAGATGGAGGCTGAAGGAATCAAACCCTGGACTACTGTAAATAGCTTATTAACATCACATAGCCTTAATCATTTTTGCAAATTGCTAGACTAAAATGCTAGTCTCAGAAGTTGGATTTCAACCCACATTTCCATCATGAGACCAGAAATCTCTAATAATGTGAATAATTTTAGCTTTGAGTCTGGTACCATGGGCCATTCGGTCATTCTGAAGTATGAATAGCATGTTGAAATTCTTGGAAACTCCATACTTTTGTTTCATAATCATACTTTGACAGTATTATTGCCCATCTTTCAAGTACTGTTGCTGCACTGATAGGTAAATCCTTGTGACGACTAAGTAATGTTATTAAATGCTCATGTCAGAAATCAAGTTGAAATTTCTGATGAAAAAGTTACTAGTGGATTTTTTTTTTTACTTGAAGAAATGAAGTGAGGGTTTTTTCTTGATTTTAGAATCCTTTTTCCTGTGTAGGAGGTAAGTGATTGTTGTTTCATCCCATGGTGACACGATATGATTGATCACTGTACTTATGCCATAAACTGAGGCATCACAAGGAAGCAATACTAACAGCACTTGATTATAATGTACCAGCACCTTATCACAAGTCAGCATTTCTTTAATTATATGAAAGCACTTTGCTCAAGTCATTACCACTGAAATGGCACAATATCATTCAGCAGCCTATAGAGTGATGTACTTTGGCTAGGCATGGACTACCTGTGATAATTAATCAAACCAAGAAATGCCTGTAACTGTATCATATGTGTTTGTCTAGGGGTGGGTCACATCAGAGATGGCTTTCACCTTCCCTGTAAAAAAGTTTCTGTCCTTTCTGTGCAGAACATGCCTCAGGAATATAGTCTGTCATTTTCTAAACTTACATTTTGATTTTTAAATCTCATCCATACTCTTGCAGTTAATATAACACTTTATACAATGACCCCCCCCATTAATATTCAAAAACGTGCATGCTGATTGGTCAGCGTGCACGTTGTAAATCTGAGTTATAGTAATGGAAAAAGGTCCGGTCGCCCAGACTTTTTCCATTACTATAACTCTTACAGCAACACCGTCTCGCTATGTTAAACGAGTTTAACAAAGCGAGACAGCTTTAGAAAAAGCAACAGACATTCTCCGTTGCTTTTTTTTAAAGCTGTCTCGCTATGTTAAACCCAATTAACATAGCGAGACAGTTTGTAAAAGCAGCGGAGATCTTGCTTTCTCCATTGCTTTTGCCCACAGCTCTGATGTACTGCGTAGGCATACGCATGCACAGTACATCAGAACTGCCGCAGAATACCAGACAGCTGCGGAAAGGCAGCAAAGAGGCATTATACAATGCCATTATTTAAGAAAAGTAATTATTTTTTTTTTTAAATAATGTCATTGTATAATAGCAATAACCCACTTCTGGGTGTGGGTAATGCTGGATTTACCCACTGTTGGCTTTGTTTGGCCACTCGGGCTTCGCCCTCGTGACCAAACCATGCCAACCGTGGGTAAATCCAGCATTAGGCACACCCAGGCGTGGGTTATTGCTATTAATTTACTGAGATGTTCAGTTTATTTCTCGCCAGTCATCAGCAAATCATTCAAGTACACAACTAAATTCAAATGCTTGCATATGTTTTCTATTATTGTTTGAATATAGATGATGGGATAATATCATCTGTTACACACAAACATCTCTGAATGTTAATCATCCTGTACTATTTTACAGATATTCTCTGGTAATATTTAATGGTAAGTAACTGCTAAAAGCTGTTTTAACAGACACGGTTCTATCACTCAATGGAGCTACCAGATTGTCCTTTTCAGTGCTTTATGTCTGATTAATAATCTTTTTATAGTCATCAGCACTGATTTGCAGTTTGTAAAAAAGAAAAAAATCCATTTTTTATGAGATACATTTGGGAAAAATACCCCAATGATTTTAAGTGCCATTTCCGGTCATTACCATAATCCCATTATATTTGGAACATCTCTATATATTTAATGTTAAGACATATTCTAAGTATCAGACACTAAATAAGCAAACTGATGTTACTCTCTAGTACATATATGAAGAAATACATGTTGTGGTGAATGCTGAATGAATGCAATGGCCTATTATGCCAAATTTAATGAAACAATCATGTTTTACAGGCCATATCTGTTTTTCCCAATACCTGTCCCTGAAAAATGGAAAAACAGTACATTTTGTCACCACAATTATCTATGTCATTGTTCTGTTTGTACAAAAGGAATAATCAAAGCTACCTATTTCGGGGCTAATCCTTCATACTGTACACCTTACAAACATTGGCATTAAACAGGTAGGTTTTACCCATAGGTTTAGTGTGTCTTCATCTAATATCCACCGTGGCGACTGATTAACAGTGTCATGTGTGAAGGGGATCATGTCATTCTATACCATAGATTACTATATGTACTTCCAAACTTTGTGTCTCAGGACAGTATGTATACAGAATGGATGTTTGAAGTACTCCACTATATTTTGTTTTGTGTATTTATTAATTGGATATGCCCATTGGACATGTGTTTCTTGTTAAGTGTGACCTGACAGTAGTGTCTGATTACATGACTTTCTCTGAGTCACACACTGGTCACATGAAGAGTGAGGAAAACACATCCTAGACTACAGGAAGCAGCTCATTAACAGCTGTAGCCATACAGGAAGCAGATTAACAGCTGTAGCCATACAGGAAGCAGCTCATTAACAGCTGTAGCCATACAGGAAGCAGCTCATTAACAGCTGTAGCCAAACAGGAAGCAGCTCATTAACAGCTATTAGCCATACAGGAAGCAGCTCATTAACAGCTGTTAGCCATACAAGAAACAGCTCATTAACAGCTGTTAGCCATACTCCTTTGTGCCAGCAGCCAGACTGTTTTTTATGGTAGTTACTGTACTTGACCCTGGTTCATTGTACGTGGTATCTGTACACTTGTCAACGTCTTACAGTTGGGGTACATGAAGTCCAGCATGTGGTGCAGTGGATTAAGTCTATGAGCTGGAGTGAAGCTATTACCTGTAGTCTGCAGTTTAAGTCCCTCAGTCTTCACTTGTATACTGTGTCTGTCTCATTCTATTCTATGTGGCATTACAGTACAGCAGACAGTGGCTGTACAACTACATGAATCTCCCCCATGCCTTACTGATTGAAGCAGGAGGCAGTTCACTACTAGAACAGCTGAGCAGTTCAGTGGCTGTTTCACAGTCTCTTCACCTCTTGACTAGTTCAAGCAGCATCCAGTTGCACTCAGTATGTGTGCTGTATAGTGATCTGAGCCACAGGGACATGTACTGGAACTCAAATAAACCAATGGAGACTTTATGACAAGTAGCTTACCCCCCACCACCTACTCACATTACAAATTTGTATTCCCCCCTAACCAGAGACATAGCAAGGATAGGACAAAGAGGGCAGCTGCCCCAGGTGTAAAAGGTACTTACGTGGGATTATTAGCAGATGCTAATTGGTCTTTAATGCATTACCACCATTTAGAAATAAATGCTAGTATTTCATTTTTGTTCACGACTGAAGCACTTTAGCTCTCCATGTGTGGTATAAATTGTGGAATTTGCTGGCTACAATTGGTGGTTAGCTTCAGTTTAAGAAGAAAATATATGCTTTTTTTCAAAGAATAATTCTGAGTACTTTTTTTATCTTCTCAACTTAAAAGGTTGAGAGCTGCTGAAATGGGGAATGGAGCATGAACATTATCGGAATTGCTATCTATAGCTTAGCTATGGCTTTGACCCTAACCCTGCCCCTACCCCTCATCCCAACACTACATGGAACTTTATAAAAGTCCTTCTTGTAACACTACCACTATTCAGACAAATTATATCCGAAGTTAGTGGTAGCTATAAAGGATTATAAGAGGAAACTTGTTGTTTCTTTTTCAGTCTGATTATATTTGGTGTTTTGATTGTTAGATGTGCTGGGATCAATCATTTGTCATTCATGATTCAGTTGTTTCATTAAAACATAGATCCAGAATAAGCACAAACACACATGCATATAGATACATGTACACAAACTTATATATATATATATATATATATATATATATATATATATATATATATATATATATATATATATATATATATATCTTTATATATATGTGTGTGTGTGTGTGTGTGTGCATGTTTATAAATACATGAATGTCTTAAGAAACTGCAAATGCTTATAAGACCAAAGACAGACAAAGCAATCAGTTTAGACTGAACAGTAAAATGATAGAACCTAAAAAATGAAAAATTATTTTTGAGGGGAGGCAAGCCCTGACCCCCCACCCCCCAAACTAAATATATATATATATATATATATATATATATATATATATATATATATATATATATATATATATTATATACCAAATCCAATATCACACAACAGTGGGGTAAGGAGAAATTCCCTTACCCCACTGCACTGCAATCTCATAGAAAAGACTCCCAGGAAAAGAACCTCAATAGAGAAGAATGTACATTCACATGAGAATTTGCTTTTATTTACAAGTCAAAAAAATCCTTCACTCATATGAGCATTCATTATTATATATGGCTTACTATCAGTATGTCGAACAGGACTTGGTCGAATGCTGCTTACATCGACCCATGTCTGCGAAAGTTGACAATGCCGACATTGCCGAATTACGTCTAGAATTTCACCACGGAATGGGCTTTAACATGGGTCGAGATAGGGGCAAGATTTGTACTTCGGCAATGTCAGATTCGACATTGTCACCATTCGACCCCTTGCCTTTTGTTGAAGCAGATTTGTCCGAAGCGACTTTAACATATTGATAGTAAACTTATATATATATATATATATATATACATATATATATATATATATATATATATATATATATATATATATATATATATATATATATATATATATATATATATATATATATATATATTTTTTTAGTTGCTATAAGCCTATAACCTTTAAGAGAACTATGGCAAGAAGGTTTGTATGAAGAAGTTAAGTCATTTTTGTATGAGGAAGTTAAGTCATTTAATTTAAATGTAAGCAGGACATTTGCAGAGATTCATAGAAACACATATTGTAGTGAAGGAATTAGTGGCTCCACTGCACTGCAGTATAAGAATGGTGAGTTATGGCAGGTGCACACTGATCAGTGATTAGTGGCTCACCTGCATTACATCATGCCTTTAGAGCACACCACAGAATACAGGTTCAAGGAAGAGACAACTGTGACTCTCAGGCAAGAAAGAATTTTGAGAACGAAGACCTATAATCTCTAGTGCAGCTATGGCAAGAAGGTTTAATTGAGAAAATAAGTCAGTTAATTGAACATTTCTGAACTGCAAAGTTCCACCAGTGGTATAAAGGGGCAAGGTCACTAGTGTATTACAGCCCAGGTAACCCAAGATTAATATGAAGCTTGGACACCTGATAGAAAGGTGGAGAGGATTGGAGTGCCTGTCCCTGATGGGTGGGAACATGCCAAGCATCTGTCCATTGAGTACTGTTGGATGTCTGAGACTGAGATGGGATGATAGGATGAGGAGGACAGAAGACAGAGAAGCGTGACTGCCCCTAGAGGCCCAGTAGATGAGGACACTCATAGCTATTCCTTATTACCCACTAAAGTTAATGCTGCTGCCAACTGTACACTGGGGAAGGGAGTTAGAGGTCAGTAAAAAGCCAGACTGCAACAGGGATAACACTGTATGTGCTCCCTGGTCTGCTAAAGGACACCGCTCCCCATTCCCTTCCCACACCACTAGTGGTCCCAGCCAGGTGATAGTGCCAGTCTAATGTAGCTCACTCCTTCCCTCCTTACCAATGCACCCCAAACCAGTAATAATACCGCAGTGGGAAGCTGGAGCAGTAGGACTGGCACTGGACAACTGATTGTCAGAGCTGCAGCTTTGATCCACAGAAAGTAATAATTTTTCTAAGATTATCTGTGACTGTGGATCCGATTATTAATGGTAAAAGGATGTAATAAGTCACTAACAATTGTTTATGCATAATTGTATATTTCTTGCTTCTGCAAAATAGGCCCTTTTAGTGAATTGTGATTCACCAAACTTGTTTTCAGTCACTCATACCAGAGATTTAATTTAAATCAATGGTCCCACTCATACAGATTCTTAATAAAGACCCTATCAGATGCATTGACTGATTCTGAATATCATATTATTGATAATGCAGAGAGCTGGAAGTTTCCAAAGTAGCTCAGTTGATTGCATAATTGGAGGCATTTAAGATGCCTTTATCAGCATAAGGACAAAATAGCTATGAAACAGTCCAGATAAGTATAAGAACTTAGTAAAAGCACCAGGATAAAGTTTTTAAGAAAGGAGCAATATAAATAATTTCATATTGCAATGCAAGAGAAAAAAGATGAGGTGTATATCAGGGACCCTCAAATACTTCAAAGGCAAAAAAACATAGCACATAGGCAGTAACATCTTTCAGGCAGTATGTTTAGCAATAAAGGGGAAAAGAGCTGGGAGTGCAAGTAGAGGAATGATGTGTAGAAACCTTACCTTTTTATAAAAAGGGTATAAAATGCACAACATAGGCTCCCAGTAGACGTTTTGTAGAAAGCACAGTAGGTTTGTGGTGCAGTCACTGTAGGCGGAGAATGTTTCTCTTGAGCTTTCAGTTTATTTGACTAATGCATTGTGTCTTAAGTTTTGTGATGTTCTCATGTCTCTTGATCTGCAGTGGCACAATGAGTGATGATTCACTGGACATGGTATTAATGTCCTTATATGTAATCACACATTAAGTGATGATTCACTGGACATGGTATTAATGTCCTTATGATATGTAATCACATGGTATTAATATCCTTATGATATGTAATCACACATTAAGTGATGATTCACTGGACACGGCATTAATGCCCTTATGATATGTAATCACACATTAAGTGATGATTCACTGGACACTGTATTAATATCCTTATGATATGTAATCACACATTAAGTGAAGCTTCACTGGACATGGTATTAATGTCCTTATGATGTGTAACCACACATTAAGTGATGATTCACTGGACACGGTATTAATGTCCTTATGATATGTAATCACACATTAAGTGATGATTCACTGGATGCGGTATTAATGTCCTTATGATATGTAATCACACATTAAGTGATGATTCACTGGACACGGTATTAATGTCCTTATGATATGTGATCACACATTAAGTGATGATTCACTGGACACGGTATTAATGTCCTTATGATATGTGATCACACATTAAGTGATGATTCATCGGACACGGTATTAATGTCCTTATGACATGTGATCACACATTAAGTGATGATTCACTGGACACGGTATTAATGTCCTTATGATATGTGATCACACATTAAGTGATGATTCACTGGACACTGTATTAATGTCCTTATGATATGTAATCACACACTAAGTGATGATTCACTGGACACGGTATTAATGTCCTTATGATATGTAATCACACATTAAGTGATGATTCACTGGACACTGTATTAATGTCCTTATGATGTGTAATCACACATTAAGTGATGATTCACTGGACACGGCATTAATGTCCTTATGATATGTAATCTCACATTAAGTGATGATTCACTGGACACG
>NC_056738.1:360271872-360409372 GCF_019279795.1 Protopterus annectens
AGGAAGATGCTTGCCGATTGGTTGACAATGGTGGCTTGTCCTCCATCCAGTGATTTTATTGGTCATATACAGACTGATTGAAAAGAAGGTGTTACCCTGAAGAGAAGACATTGATTGGATGGTTACACTTTCATTCATGAAAAAGAAAGCCAGAGCACTAACGATCTGATGAAGGCTTAAAGTTGAAAGCACTTATCGTGGATTTCAAAGGCTCTTTTTTTTACTTGTGTTTCATGTGCATTTGAAGCCTATTAAAGTTTTTAAATAAGGTAATTTTCCTGTGGATGTCCGTGATGGTGTGTTCTATTTTTTTCCATAGAAATAACCTTTTACAGAAATGGTGCATGTGTATATCAATTTGGAGTTGTAGGGCTTTGCCCTTACTATGCTGGGTCAGGAGTCCATTTTTGAAGAGATCTGCATGTGGGATCTTGATGAAATAGGATCTTGTACAGTTTCCTCTTGGTATTTAGAATCCCTTAGAGCTATATCTCTGATCACGTAGCCCAGGCTGGTATGACCCTGATCCTGAGTAGCATCTAACACTGAAGAAGGATTTGTAATCCGAAAGCTTTGTTGTTTTATTAAAGTATCTGGCGTTTGTCTGGAGTTGTATTTATTGGATTCATGCACCTGGCTACAGTTTCAGCTTTATCATTGTCCTGACCTTATTTTCTTGTAGCATCCTACCCTAACCAAGAATGATGTCACAGTATAAAGAAAAAATGATCAATTTCAACAATTGGCTAAGTTTCTGGTATCATTCAAAGGGGGTCCAGTATCTGTCCACCTGGGATGACATTCTTGATAAGCCATGTTGCTTTGCAAGAGATGGCTTGCAACTGTCACCCTTAGGCTTTAGAATACTGGCCAAGGCTTTTGCCACCCCCATAGTGCCTTTTTTAGGCAAGGCTCAAAAGACAAACCCACCACTGTAAATAGCACAAGTAACCAAAAACTGAGGGTAATGCTACTCAACGTCAGAAGTCTAAATCTCAAAATGCATGCACTCGAGGCACTCCTCAGTATGGTGAATATCGATATCTGTGCAGTAACAGAAACCTGGTTTAAGGCTCCAGAGAGCACCCCAGCACTACTAGGCTATAACTCATACCATACTTTTCGGCCACAGAACCCGGACCGAAACACAAAAGGTGGGTGTGTATCCATATACTTCAAGGATACCCACACCTCTGGGTTAGTCGCACAGCACAATGCCTCAGAGATCATCCATGTGCAACTAACAATGGGCAAAACTGCAATTTAAATTGTAGCTTGCTACAGATCACCCACCATGACCCAGGACCCCCATTCTGCATTTCTGGACACACTGGAAAATATGAAGGTCCTACCAAACGCCCTAATACTGGGTGATTTCAATTACCCAAACATTAACTGGCAGAACTACTCAAGTACAGAACTACTCAAGTACTAACTTCATTGCCCAATGCTTCCTAGAATTTATAAACTCGAATGCCCTGGATCAACTGGTCAACACCCCCACCAGAGGTGACAACATATTGGAGCTGGTCATCACCAACATGTTCTACACCGGAGATCAAACCCTCGCTGGTTAGATCAGACCATAGACTAATCACTCTGGATATCCACATTCCGCTGCCACCCCCAATCAAAGAAACCACCATGAAAAACTTCAAAAGCAAACTTCACGTTACTTAAGACCAAGGTGGAAAGGTTCACAGCCCCCATGCTAAAGGACAATGTTGTCCAAGCTGCTGAATCCCTTACAAAGGCACTCTATGAGCACCTGCAAGAATGCATGGATCATGCTATCCCAAGAAAAAACAAGACTCACTCCTCCAAGAAAAGGAAACCAGTCTGATGGACCCCTGCCATAAACAAGCTATACAATAGAAGGAGGAAACTAGTGCAGAAAAGAGTAAAATCCCAAGAAGGAAAGACATCCCTGATCAGTATCAGCAAGAAACTACGATCCCTCATAAAATCATCCAAGGCTAGCTTCGAAAGAAAAATTGCCAAGGACTCCAAATATAACCACAAAGTATTCTTTAGCTATGTCAAGAACATTAGTGGAAACTCTCAGATCTGCTCTGAGTTAGTGCAGAATGGCACAAAATACACTGAACCGACTGATATTGCCAACATTCTGGCAGACAGGTTTAGTGCAAACTTCACCCCCCTCTCACTCCCTAAAGGGCCCATAACCATACCAGAAGAATGTAGTGCCCCAGCAATCACTGACACACAGGTTAAAACAGCCCTATCCAAAGCCAAAAATACAGCTTCAATGGGACCAGACGGTGTCCAGGTTGTGTCTTACATTAGCGCCAAAATGAACTAACCCCTCACCTAAACACACTGTTCAAACTCAGCCTCTCTACAGGCTATGTACCCATAGAGTGGCGCACACCAACAGTTATCCCACTCCACAAAGGTGGAGCCACAACGGACCCCGGGAACTATCACCCTATAAGCCTGACTAGCCTGGTCTGCAAGGCTATGGAGTGCATCATCAAAGAATTCATTAACAGAGACATTGGGAACCTTCAAACATTGGACCCTACCCAGTTTGGCTGTGTTAAGGGCAGAGCATGCCTCCTAAACCTGGTGGACTTCTTTGAGACAGTTACCAAGGCTTTAGACAAGGGAAAGGAGGTCCACACAGCCTACCTGGATGTCGCAAAGGCTTTCGACACCATTCCCCATTCTGGTATTATAGACAAGCTCACCAGCCTG
Organism: Protopterus annectens; assembly: GCF_019279795.1. Taxonomy (NCBI): domain Eukaryota; kingdom Metazoa; phylum Chordata; order Ceratodontiformes; family Protopteridae; genus Protopterus; species Protopterus annectens. Next base: position 360,274,591 of record NC_056738.1, read on the forward strand.
AACATAAACCCCTACATCACAAGATGGATTGCCAATTTGCTCACAGACAGAATACACGGTGAGAGTTGCAGGCTCTAGGTCCGACTCTAAACCAGTTACAAGTGGCGTCCTCCAGGGCTCAGTCCTGGGACCCCCCCTGTTCGGTATATACTTCTCAGAAGTACAGACAAGCACAGGAGGACTATGGCTGACCAAGTTCGCAGATGACTGCAAACTGGAGGCCATAATTGACTCTCCAGCTAAAACAGACATCCTCCAGAAGGGTCTCACTGAGACGGATACCTGGTGTCAAAATCATGGCCTCAAGCTAAATGCCAAAAAGGTTATAGTCATCCCCTTTGGAAAAAACAAAGTACCCATGAATTACCACATACATGGTAGTCCCCTAAATACAGAAAATGTAATAAGGGATCAGGGGACCCAAGTAGATAGTAATCCCTCATTTGATAATCATATTGCCAAGGTGGTTAGAAAATCCTTCTATGTGGCCCACTTAATCACAAAAGGGTTTGCATCTAGAACAAAAGAGGTTATTGTGCCCCTCTACTCATCACTCATCAGACCTATCATAGAGTATAATGCCCCATTTGGGATGTACCTTACAAGACAGCTGCAACAGCTGGAAAGACCACAGAAGTACTTCACCAAGAGGATTACTGGCCTCAAACATATGCCCTATGCAGCCCAACTGAAGAAACTCCAGCTGTACTCGATTGCATACCGCTTACTCAGAGGTGATCTCTACCTGACATACAAGGCCATGTCCAACCCAGACTTGATGGACATGCTCCACCTAAAAAAAAGCAAATTCCCAACAGCCACATGCTCTAGGGATCTAAACCTCCCCACAATGATAAATAGGACATGCTGGAAGGATAGATTCCTGCCCCAGAGACTCCCCATGCTTTGGAACAGGATTCCAATCTACATCAGGCAGAGCCCCTCATTAACACTCTTCAAGAGAAACCTTGGCGAGTGGATGGGAAACAGAAAATTTACCCCGGGGATCACTGCAGTGGCTCTGCTGGATGGAGACACAGGGAACTAATGGCTCTGCAGGACCAAGGCACAGGGAACTAATCTAAGGGGGCGGTGAAAGTCAACACATTCTGGCTAGGCTTATAGATGCCCTCGTGCAGATAGCCTAGCACTTACCTATGAACCTATGAACCTATGTCTCAGATTTTGCTGATTAAATAAGCCAGCATATGTCTCATAAAAAAAAAAAAAAAAAAAAAAAAAAAATGCCGATGTAAATAAGGTCCACTTTGCATTCTAAATGTTAAAGTTATGCATACCTTATCTTGTATTTTGTGTATGTATATATATGTATATATATATATATATATATATATATATATATATATATATATATATGTATATATATATATATGTGTGTGTGTGTCTGTGTGGGTCAACTTTGAAAGGTTGAACCTCATATAATCAAAATCCATTTTTGTGAGACAAAAATCGAGAAAGCTTAAAATACCCAAATGGCGAATTTTCCAAGTGTAAATAAACACTTGCCCAACCTACACTGTAGTGCGATCCTGGAGTTGGTGTATATATAGTTGGGGGGTGTGACTGGGCTTAGCCCCCCACCAAGGTGGGTTTTACTTACTTTGGTATGTGTTCTATTATGTTTGGACAAGTGTTTACTTACCCTGGGAAAAATTTGCCATTGGGGAATTTAAGCTTTCACTATTTTCATTACGCGAAAACTGATTTTGATTATATAAGATTCAACCTTACAAAGTAGATCCATATATATATATATATATATATATATATATATATATATATATACATATTTTCAAAGTATTCTGGAGTTTTTAATATTATCCTATATGCCTTCAGTCTTACTATGTACTGAATTTTTACAATGTACTCATTTGTTATATTATATTGTTGATTGAAAGACAAATATTTTTTTCTGCTTTCTGGGCTTGGACTTTGGTTTTAAAGAGTCAGTAGACCACTCTACTTACCCTGTGAACAAATAGTAAATAAGTAAGTAAATAAATAAAGTCTGTCTGTGGCTCTTGAACATTACCTGCATGTCACAAATCCTTGTAATTCCTCTGTACCAATCTGTATTGTGCACCCACTGCTTGTGAATAAAATTATAATCCATAACTGTTCCATCATCAACAATATTGCACTTTGAAAACTGGCATATGGCAACTAAACTGATTTGTGCTATGTGACAATGGTACAATCACATGGCAGTGAGGCTCACTAATTTGTGCTATGTGACAGCAGTACAGTCACATGGCAGTGAGGCTCACTGATTTGTGCTATGTGACAGCGGTACAGTCACATGGCAGTGAGGCTCACTGATTTGTGCTATGTAACGGTACAGTTACATGACAGTGAGGCTCACTGATTTGTGCTGTGTGACAGAGGTACAGTCACATGGCAATGAGGCTTACTGATTTGTGCTATGTGACAGAGGTACAGTCTCATGGCACTGAGGCTCACTGATCTGTGCTGAGTGACAGCAGTACAATCACATGGCAGTGAGGCTGACTGATTTGTGCTATGTGACAGAGGTACAGTCTCATGGCAGTGAGGCTCACTGATTTGTGCTGAGTGACAGCAGTACAATCACATGGCAGTGAGGCTGACTGATTGCTATGTAACAGAGGTACAGTCTCATAGCAGTGAGGCTCACTGATTTGTACTATGTGGCAGCAGTGCAGTCACATGGCAGTGAGCCTATGCCATAGTATGATGCCGTCAACCCAGAAGAATATGGGCCATCTCTGCAATACTGAGGTAGAAATCTTAAAACTTTAGGTTTAACTTTATACTGTAAGAAGGATAATATCATAACTCTGAGCAGACCCTTGGTACGTTGTGCCCCATCTTTCTGCAGCAGAGTTTCTTAGCATGCTTTTCATAGTGCTGGGTTAATTGATGTGTCTGACACCCGTGCACTGGCCCAGCAATCAAGGACCTTCAATCCTCACCACTAACACCAGTGAGGGGTGTCCACATAGGGGAGGATAACAAATACACACAAATAAAGTACAGTTTCCCTTAAGAGCACACAGAGATCACAGTCAGTCTGGGGCTGGTTTCTCCCTTTTTCTCTAGATACCCAATAAGACTCCCCACTGGCACAGCTATAGGGTCCAGATCTCAGCCTAGTGGGCAAGCTAAAACCTCCAGCACCCTCTCTGTCCAACCAGTGCTTCATGTCCCTACCCAAGTAGCTGACACACACACACACACACACACACACACACACACACACACACACACTTTGAGATATGAGTTATATACAAACCCACAGACACTCCTGGGGAAGCCTGGCACAGATTCTCCAGCTGTGCCCCCTTTCTGCCCAGTCTAAAAGGTAATACCAGCTGCCACCCACTAATATCAGCTAATAAGGCCCTTATCAAAGGATGTCCAATTATTACTGTGCAATATTATTATCCAAATGGTAAGTGTGACTGAACAGCAAAGCTTATTGGAGTGACTTGGATAGTATCACTATATACATGCAATGTACTCTAGAGCTTAAATTATCTCTACACAAAATAGCCACAGTTGAAATGTTTAAAAATATTTAATAACAAATAATAAAACAAGACAATACTTCTTACTACACAGTGCTAGTCAACAGTTCAGAGATCACAGATACTTAAAATAATACAGTAGAAAAGTTCTGCCATCAGTACAGAAAAAACTAATCTAATCTTCCTAGTTCCTAGTTATATCTAAGAGAAAACACAATTCTAAAATAAACTTACATATAGAGCATAGGTAGAGCGCTGGTGATGTTGGATGTTCTCAAGACAAATGCAAAATCCTCTGAGTCTCTCTGTCCTTAAATTGATAACAGTACCACTGACTCACTTCAGATTACATTATTATTTTCTGTTTCCCGGGCTAACAGAAGCTCAGAGTGTAACAGCCCATTTGATCTTGCACCTGGTCAGGAAGCTACAGCAATAAAATACATTATTCATGCAAATTCTAGCAATTAACTCTAGTCTCAAAACAAAAGCAAGAATTCCTTCATCCAGACATCTCAGCTTCGGGTTTTGTGATCAAACAATTATACAATGCTTGACTTATCAGCTTTCCTACAGCAGAGTGCACTGTTGTTACATTTTTGCAGTTCCACATTTAACACCAACTTCTTCCATTTAAGAGAACAAGCCTGTGGCTTATATTAATATTTACAAATGACAGAATTATCTACAAAATTCTATCTGGCTAGGCTGGCAGCCTTCACCTGTCTTCACATACCCCCCCCCCCGGAGAGCTCAAGCTAGTTTTTCAAGTGACCCTTGAGAAACGTTGCTTGAGAGGGTTAAGTCTATCTAAGTATGCCTTACCCCATTCACTGTCTTGAGAGCCCATCTGTGTTGGCATTACGAATCCCACTGTGGTGCTGCACTAACATATTATATGCTTGCAACCCTAGGCTGCATCTTAGCAACTTGGCATTTTGCTGGCTGGCTCTATTTAACCATGTTAGGGATTTGTGATCTGTCACTACAGTGAATTTTCTTCCATATAGATAAGGCTGAAGTTTCTACAGTGCTCTCACTATGGCTAGACATTCCTTTTCTACAGCTGCATAGCATTCCTCCCTGGGTTGAAGCCTATGACTGAGATAAACCACTGGGTGCTCTTCTCCCTCTGAAGAAATCTGGCTAAGTACAGCCCTCACCCCATGGTTTGAAGCATCCACCTGCACAACAAATTCTTTGCTGTAATTTGGACTGGCTAACACAGGGGGTCCTCCCAAAGCTCCTTTAAGCTTTTGGAATGCCTGCTAACATGCTGTGGTCCACAATACCTTATCTGGCCTGTTCTTCATTGCCAGGCCTGGGAGGGGAGCAGCTATGGTACTATAACTAGGGATGAACTTTCTGTAGTACCTTGCTGTTCCTAAGAATGCCCTCACCTGCTTTTTGGTAACAGATGCAGGCCATGCCTGAATGGCTTATACTTTGGCAGATTCTGGCCTGATCTTACCACTCCCCATTCTATGTCCCAGGTAGGAAACCTCTGCCATACCCACCTGACATTTGCTGGGCTTAATGGTCAACCCTGCTCTCTGTATTTTGCCCAGTACCTCTCTGCCATGATGAAGGCGCTCTTGCCAGGAATGGCTGTAGATGGCAATATCATTGAGATAAGAAAGGGCAAATCCTCCTGCTCCTACTAAGATGTGATCTATCAGCCTCTGGAAAGTCGCTGGGGCATTTTTCACCCCAAAGGGCATCTTTGTGAACTCATACAAGCCAAAAGGTATCACAAAGGCTGACTTCTATTTAGCAGTTGGAGTCAAGGGCACTTACCAGTAACCCTTGGTAAGATTAATGGTTGTAAGATACTTAGCCCCACCCAGCTGTTCTAGGGCATCATCTGTCCTAGGCATGGGGTAAACATCTGACTCTGTGTGACTATTTAGTTTCCTGTAGTCCACACAGAACCTGGTGCTGCCATCCTTCTTTGGCACCAGCACCACTGGGGAAGACCAGGGACTGTTGGACTCTTGAATTACCCCTAGTGCTAACATCTCCTGTATCTCTTCCCTCGGAGTCTGTTTGCCTCTCTCAGGCACCCCATAAGGGGCCTGCCTAATATGCCTTTGGGGTCCTCTATCCACCTGGTGCTGCACTAGGTGAGTGTACCCTGGTTTCCCGGTGAACATGTCCCCAATCTCCTGTAACACTGCTCTGATTTTTCAAACTTGGGTAGGAGATAGCTGCTGGGATATTGCTACCCCTTCCACGGAGATGTCAGTCCAAGCCTCACTGAGATCAGTCACCAGATCTCCCTCAGACACTTCCTGCAACCCACTGCAAATACTCAGTACAAGGGCCTCCCTATCATGGAAAGGTTTCATCATGTTAACAAGGTGTACTTTGTGCCCCTGCCTCCTACCTATCAGTTCTGCCATGTAGTTAACATCACTTACCTTTCTTACCACTTTGTAGGGTCCCTCCCAAGCTGCTTGCAGCTTGTTGTGTCAGACAGGAATGAGAACCATTACCTGCTGCCCTACAGCATACACTCTAGCTCAAGCATTCCTGTCATACCATACCTTTTTCTGTTGTTCGGCTTCTGCTAGGTTTTCCTGGGCCAAACCCATGAGTTCCCCGAGTCTTGTCCTGAGGTTTAGAACATATGCTACAACAGACTCCTTGTGAGATTCACACTCACCTTCCCACTCATCACAAATTAAATCTAGAGGTCCCCTCACCCTCTGCCCCTATAACAACTTAAGGGGTGAAGAACCTGTGATTCCTGGGGAACCTCTCTGTAAGCAAACAGATGGGGCAAATATTTGTCCCACTCTCTCTTAAACTGGTCTGCAAATGCTCGTAGCATGGACATGAGTGTAGTGTTTAACCTCTCAACAAGACCATTAGTCTGGGGATGGTAGGGGGTGGTCTTCAGGTGCTTCACTCCACAGAACTTCCACAGACAAGCCAGCATGTCTGACATAAAATTGGCACCTCTGTCAGTCAGTATTTCTTTTGAGAAACATACCCTGCTGAAAATCTCTAACAAAGCATTTGCCACCTTTTCTGCCTCAATGGAGTACAGAGCCACTGCCTCAGGTTATCTTTCAGCATAATCTAGTACCAATAGGATATACTTTTTCCTTGTGGAACTTGGGGTACTCAGAGGCCCCACAATATTCATAGCTACCCTCTGAAATGGCTCCTTATTCACAGGCAAAAGCCATTAATGGAGCTCTCACCTTGTCTCCTGTCTTGCCTACCTTTTGGCACTGCTCCCAGGTCCTGCAGTACCCTGTTACATCTCTGGAAATTCCAGGTCAATAGAAGTTCTGCATAATACGTCTCTTTGTACATTTTATGCCCATATGACCTGCAAAGGGAATATCATGGGCTATGGCTAGAAGCGCCAGATAATAGGCTCTAGGCACTACCAACTGCTATATCCTCTCACCTTCTAGCCCTCCCTCAGGGGTCCACTCTCTATACAGTAACCCTTATCCCAGTATACAGATTCCCCCTTCCCTTGACAATCAGGTCCCTCACTAGCTACCTGCCTCAGGCCTTGCAATGTAGGGTCAGAGAGCTGAGCTTGTCTCAACTCTCTCTTTGTAACCATCCCCAGCTCCCCTTCCACAGGAAGTCTGGCATTGTCTGACAGTGGTGCCTCACTGTAAGCCTGGGTACTACTACTCACTTCTACCTTTGCAGTCACTCTGTCAAAGGGAACATCAGTACCCACAAGCAGCTGTGGCTCACCTTCAGTCTCACTGCTACAGCATAGCTTCCTCCCTGAAGTAACCACCTCACTAGCCCTGGCTGCAAGTATGTGGTCTGTCTGGGTCTCCCCCAGGCTACCAGACCCACATGCTTGTCTCAAAGCCTGACTGTGTGTAACTGCATAAACACATGACACTGCCTCATCAAAATCCTTCCCTATCAGGACATCTGCAGAATGGTAATTTGGTACCCCTGTTGTCTCAAGACAACCTACTATTGGAATTTTGTCTTTCCCACTTACTGGCTCTCTCATCTTTTGTTCCCCATGTTGTCTCCGTGGACATCTGTATGCCATACGGCACCACTGGTTGCATTCAAAACATTTAACCCTAGGTCCTGGACGTGTACCTAGAGTAGTGGCTTCCACTGCTACTTGCAAATTCTGTTGGGGCAGTCTGTGCTGCCCACCATGGGTTCCTTTAGACCCATGAGCAGTACTGAGGATCTCTTTCCTGTACAGGGGATGCCCTGCTTGCTAGGTATAGGTCTCCCTTCTTCCCCAACTCTGAAGTAGCACATTGTCTATCAGCTAACCAAATCTTCATGTCCTCAGGCAAAGTGCTAAGGGCTTGTTCCTCAATAAAAGGTCTGCCAGCCCTTCAAAAGTGGTGACCTGACATCCGCTCACTCACCTATGAAAATAAGTGCTCAGTTCAGTAACATATTCACACACACTTTCATCTGCCTTGCGTCTATGCTCACAAAACTTTTTAATATAAGTTTCAGGTGTTAGTTTAAAGAATTCTAACAAGCAATTCTTAACAGCAGTATAATCAAAACATTCAATGTCAGTCATTTTGAACAGCACAGTTACAGCTTTACCATGGAGTAAGGGGGTCAGGAACCATACCCAGAGCCTTTGGTCAACATCATACTGTTTACATACCCTCTCAAACATATGAATGAAACTATCAAAATTATCCCCCTCTGTAAACTGCAGAAGAAATTTACTGACCTTTTGTGCATCTGGGATCCAGTTACTTCCTTCCCCATTACATTACCTCCATGACTCTGGTGAAAGTCAGCATCTCCTTTTCATGCTACCTCTGCCTGTCCTTTTCCACAGCTTCCATTTCCAAACACCTGGCCTTCAATTCAATTCTCTTTAGCTCCAGATGGATTGTTAAGTCCTTTGCACAGAGGTTGAGCTGTCCATTCCCTGAGTGCTGTACATCTCCATGGCCAGTCTGAGCGTCATTCTGATTGCTGTTTTCTGATGCAGCTGTGACCAAAGCTGCAGTCATGTCTGCCTTAGTCAGGTTTCCATGCACTAGTCCCCTAGCCTGGCACATCTCAGCCAGCTGGCTCCTTGTCAGCTTTCCATACTCCTCTGCTGACATGCTTGCCTGCTCTCCCTGACTAACTAAGCTAACAAAAGAAATAAAACAATTGTGATCTGAACTCTGAGTATTCACTGCACAGCTGATTTAGAGTACAAAACACCTTCAGTGATCACTGTACAAAAGCTACAGGAATTCACTATCCACACCAGTACAAGCCAATTAGTATGTGCCAACTGATTAATATGTGGTGTGGATATTCCACCACTGCCAAACAATTAATATGTGATGCCTGTGCACTGGCCCAGCAATCAAGGAGCCTCAATCCTCACCACTAACACCAGTGAGGGGTGTCCACATAGGGGAAGATAACAAATACACACACAGTAAAGTACAATTTCCCTTAAGAGCACACAGAGATCACAGTTGGTCTGGGGCTGTCACATTGCAGTAAAGCTCACTGATTTGTGCTATGTGGCAGCAGTAGAGTCAAATGGCAGTGAGCCTATGCCATAGTATGATGCTGTGAACCCATAAGAATATGGGTTGTCTCCGCAATACTGAGGTAGAAATCTTAAATTTTAGGTTTAACTTTATACTGTAAGAAGGATAATATCATAACTCTGAGCAGATCCTTGGTACATTGTGCCCCATTTTTCTGCAGCAGAGTTTCTTAGCATGCTTTTCATATTGGGTTAATTGATGTGTGTGATGCCCGTGCATTGGCCTAGCAATCAAGGAGCCTCAATCCTCACCACTAACACCAGTGAGGGGTGTCCACATAGGGGAGGATAACAAATACACACACAGTAAAGTACAATTTCCCTTAAGAGCACACAGAGATCACAGTCAGTCTAGGGCTAGTTTCTCCCTTTCTCTCCAGATCCCCAATAAGACTCCCCACTGGCACAGCTATAGGGTCCAGATCTCAGTCTAGTGGGCAAGCTAAAACTTCCAGCACCCTTTCTGTCCAACCAGTGCTTTGTGTCCCTGCCCAAGTAGCTGACACACACACACACACACACACACACACACACACACACACACACACACACACACACACACACACACACACACTTTGAGATATGAGTTATATACAAACCCACAGACACTCCTGGGAAAGCCTGGCACAGATTCTCCAGCAGTGCCCCCTTTCTGCTTAGTCTAAAAGGTAGTACCAGCTACTACCCACTAATATCAGCTACTAATAGGGCCCTTATCAAAGGATGTCCAATTATTACTGTGCAATATTATTATCCAAATGGTAAGTGTGATTAAACAGCAAAGCTTCTTGGAGTGGCTTGGACAGTATCACTATATGCATACAATGTACTCTAGAGCTTAAATTATCTCTACACAAAACAGCCACAGTTGACAGGTTTACAAATATTTAATAATAAATAAAACCACAAGACAATACTTCTTACTTCACAGTGCTAGTCAAGAGTTCAGAGATCACAAATAAATACTAAAAATAATGCAGCAGAAAAGTTCTGACACCAATACAGGAAAAAACGAATCTAATCGTCCTAGTTCCTAGCTGTATCTACGAGGAAACACAGTTCTAAAATAAACTTACATATAGAGCATAGGCAGAGTGCTGGTGATGTTGGATGTTCTCACGACAAATGCAAAATGCTCTGAGTCTCTCTGTCCTTACATTGATAACACAGTACCACTGACTCATTTCAGATTACATCATTATTTTCTGTTTCTCAGGCTAACAGAAGCTGAGTGTAACAGCCCTCTTGATCGTGCACCTGGTCAGGAAGCTACAGCAATAAAAGACATTATTCATGCAAATGCTGCGGTGGTGGTGCTGCAGTAGCATTGTCGCCTCACAGTAAGACGTTGTCCTGTTCGATTCTCAGCTAGAGCGTCTTCTGTATGGAGACATGCGTGAATGGGTGTACCTTCGTTGAAGGTTGTGCATCAGGGCCGGCAACTCGGCATGTAAAAATCTGCTGCCAATCATTAGCGGACCGGAGTTCCGCTGTGGCGACCCCTAACTGGGAAAAGCCGAAAGACACAACAACATTCATGCAAATTCTAGCAATTAACTCTAGTCTCAAAACAAAAGCAAGAATTCCTTCATGCAGACATCTCGGCTCCAGGCTTTGTAATCAAACAATTAGACAATGCTTGACTTATCAGCTTTCCTACAGCAGAGTGCACTGTTGTTACATTTTTGCAGTTTCACATTTAACACCATTTTCTTCCATTTAAGAGAACAAGCCTGTGGTTTATATTAATATTTGCAAATGACAGAATTATTTACAAAATTCTGTCTGGCTAGGCTGGCAGCCTTTACCTATCTTCACAATGTATATGGTATCATCACAGTGCCTCCCTGGACAATATGAAGAGGCAGACACTATGGAGCTCTCAGACTATGTGTTTCAGGCTGGTATGAGCCTAGCATTGAGCCAAATATTACCATCACAGAGGATGATGTTACAATATGACCAAAATATGATTGATTGTAACAAATGGCTGTCTTTCTGGTATCATTATAAAGGGATTCAATATTTGTCAGCTTAGGAGGACATGGTTAACAGACCATGTTGCTTTGCCAAGAATGGTCTGCACCTGTCCCCTCTAGGCTTTTGAATACTGGCTAAACCTTTATCCACCCCCATAGTGCATTTTTAGCAATGCCAAATTGTCAAAATCAACTCAATTGAACCTCAAGGTGTTACTGCTTAATGCCAAGAGTCTAAATAAAAAAAACTGCACTCCCTCCAAGCCCTCCTCACACTCAAGAATATAGACATCTGTGCAGTTACCAAGACATGATTTAAAACAGCACATTGTATCCCAGCAGTGCAAGATTTCAGTGCCATCCACACTTTTAGACCAGTAGTTTACAGACAAGTGCTAAAGGTGGAGGCATATCGATATACATAAATAACAAGCATACGTCTAAATGAGTCAAACAGGATGACCCGCTGGAGTTTCTCCGTGTGCAGTTCACCATAGCCAAAATCCCATACTATATCCTAACCAGCTATAGGTCACCCTCCATGCCCCAAGAAGCTCACAAAACATACTTGGACCTACTGGATACACTTACCATCCAGCCTAACACCCTCCTCGTTAGCGACTTTAACTAACCCTGTATAGATGAGGAATCCTACACAGCCTCAAATCTACAGGCACATAGATACCTGGACTTCATAAATTCAAGCACTGTTGACTAGACAGTGAATACACCCACTAGAGGCTCCAACATACTAGACCTTGTACTCACAAATATGGGGAATGCTACAACCCCCCCCCCCCAATGTCTCAACTTCTCTGCTAAGGTTCAACCATGAAGCTGTGTCTCCTTTGAAATCAAAATCAGCTCCATAACCCCATTAAAACTAGTAACAGTTAAAAATGATTCCAAGACAAACTACCTTTTATTAAATGATGGTTTCTAAATAAACTCAATACCCCTTCAAATCCAGAGAACAGAGCATCTTACACTGAAATGCTCTAAGAAATTTTGTACAACCATGTCAGTGGCTGCATATAGGCTGATGCACAACCCAGAACTAGTCCCAGAAATAAACTCCTGTGGTGGCATCCCAAATTGAACCGGATATACAACAAAAGGAAAAAAAGCTATGGCAAAAATAAGGAAGGGTAATTCCCATTAAGATAAAAACTTTCTCTCACGTCAAAATGAATAAGCATTTAAAGGGTTAATTAGGTCAAACAAAGTCAACTTTGAGGTTAAGATAATCATAAGGCCTTCTTCAGCTATGTCAGAAACCTCAAGACCAGCACAGAAATGTGTGAAACTGGTGGTTAATGGTGTCACATTCACCAAGCCTGGTGATATAGTGAGACTGTTAGTGTACAAATTCAGTTCCAACTTTATCCCCACCACCGCCACCCTCAACCGTTCCCCAACAAATAACCTCAAACATAATCCCTCCAACTATAACTGGGGAGCATGTCCTGGCTGAGCTCGCTAAAGCCAAGGACACAGCCTCAGTTGTCCCCAGTAACATCCTGACATGCCTCCTGAACAGTCTAAAGTACAACTCATTAAGACCCTTGAGTCACTATTTAACTATAGTCTTAAAACAGGCTTAATGCCATGAGAATGGAGGACTGTGGCAGTCAACCCCCTTTATAAGGGAGGACCTTCAACAGATCCTGGAAACTATAGACCCATTAGTCTGACTAGACGCATTTGCGAAGCCACGGAAAAATTATGGAAATTATCAGCATGGACATAGGAGACTTCCAGACAATGGATCCATCCCATTTTGGCTTTGTCAAAGGAAGGTTATGCTTACTGAACCTGTTAGACTTCTTTGAAAATGTCATTAAGGCAATGGATGAGGGGAAAGTGGTGCATACTGCCTACCTAGATCTGGCTAAAGCATTTGTTAACAAACTTATAGAACAAGGCATAAGCCCCTTTATAACATGATGGATAGCTAGCTGGTCATGGATAAGACCAAAGAGGTTAGGGTCAGTGAGTCCACCTTCACAAAGAGGGCAGTCACCAGTGAAATTCCTCAGGGCTCTGTGCTCAGCCCTCTCCTCTTTAGCACCTCCTTCTTTTGAGTCAGAGCCAATGTCAAAGGCATCTAGCCCTCCATGTTCACAGATGATGGAGCAGTCATTGAATCTCCCCCAAAATGAGAACACCCTTCAGGAAGGTCTAACAGAGACAAACACTAGGTGCCAAAGCTGTGGCTTAAATCTCAATGCCAATAAATGCATTATAGTACCTTTTAGGAAGTCAGCCACCCCAGGTAATTATGTCATCAATAAAACACCCCTAAAAGTTGATTTACTAGTCGGGGATCTTGGAACTCATATAGATAGTAACCTAGCCTCCAACCAACATATGTCCAAGGTAGTGAGAAAATCCTTCTATGTTGCTCAACTTGTAAGTAAGGTCATGGCATCTAGGTCCAGAGAGGTCATCATACCACTGTAATTGGCCCTAGTCAAATCTACCATAGAGTAAATGCCTCCTTTGGTAGGTACCCAACCAGATGCATACAGTAAAGGGAATGTCCACAAAGGTTCCTTGCAAAAAGGATACAGACAGTAAACACAATGTTCTATGCTGATTGCCTCAAAGTCCTGTCTTTTTACTCAGTATCATGCAGAGTTCTAACAGGTGATCTTTGCCTGGCATACACAGCATCCCTGGACCTTGTTCTGATTAACCTTTTGCCTGTCTGAAAAACAAATAGCATCAGAACTACTAGATTAAAAGACCTACATTTTGCTGTTGGAGAAACAGATATGTTTCTCAGAGAATTCCCATTCTCTGGAACAGGTTCCCCATCCATGTTAAGCAGAATTCCTGTCTAACTCTACTTAAGCACAACTTGGACCAATGGATGACGAGTCAGAAATTCCCCCGGTCTGACATCTATGTCTCGGATGGACAGAGGCAGTCAGTAAAGAGCCCCCTATATAAATCAAATTTGTGGGTCACATTTGAGTTGCACTGTGGGGCTTGTAAGGTTTCTAGTGGTCGTTAGCCCAGTATATACCTATGAACATATAAAACCTAGCAGCATGCAGACTGTGAGCTAAAGAGCTGCATAAGCACTATCTCTGTGAATCACTGTGGTGCACAACAGTTAGGTGTGACACAGAATGATTTAGAGTAATGCTAATAATGGTACCACAAGTGAGGGAAGGATGGTTGTGGACACTAACCGTCATTACTTTATAATAAGAATGATAAGCATGCCCTGCAGAGTGCGACTACTGCACAAAGCATAAAGGAAGGAGTAACTCTAAACATGATCTTTACTATATAGCATAGATCATCACAGTTGAAAGTCATCTACAGTGCAGTTGCTGGTTATGTATAGGACCATTACTGTACATTACCTATGTGTAGAGTACTCCTTATATACATGACTGTGGTCTAACTAACCTCATATACATTCCAGGCTATTGACTACTCAAAACCCAGTATGGGGGCTGCTACTGTACTACAAATGAATGTCCGGTGTAATCATTAGATAAGCAGCTATGCCAATATGATCAGGACTACAACAGATCTTACTTACATAACACATTCTGCAATTTACCAGCCAACCCTGTGTTTTCTTAAGACTGCAGTATCACAGTATCATTGTAGTTACTTTTTACCATGTGATTCTGTTGCTGTATTGCTGTTTTCCTCAACCCTACAGCAGAAAAAAATACTGTGAAAAACTGCTCCCATTTCTAGTAGTTATGCCAATAGTCATAGTATGCTTGCTTCAGTCTACAGCATCTATTCACATCTGGGTCACTTCCCATCCTGCATTTACTCTCCCTATAATGTAGTAAAGTTCCCATCGAAACACAATTCAACTCCCACTTTGTGAACTCAATTCTATCCTTAGTATCACAGGTCAGTTCCTTCCTCACTATCCCCCCCAACACAAATAACACTAATACAAGCTTTACCCTCAAAACAGTTTCCACCACTTCAATCAAAAGCATGCTCTCCAAACTAAAAACCTCATCAACAGCAGCCGACCTACTCCCCAGCTATTTCTTGAAACTCACAGCAGATTCTATTGCTATCCCAGTCTCCACTCTCATAAACAAATCATTTGTTGAAAACTATGTGCCCAAACTCTGGAAAATATCCTATGTTACACCCCTACATAAAGGCGGGACCTCCACTGAACTTAATAACTACAGACTCATTGCTTTACTCTCTCCCCCTGGCCAAAATCCTAGAAAAATGCATCCATACCCAGATGCTAAACTATCTCCTAGACAGCAACATCCTGTCACCTACTCATCATGGTTTCAGACCTGCCCATAGTACCACTACAGCCCTCCTCTGCTTCACAGACACAGTAAACTGTCTCAAAAATGAAGGCCTACAAGTGTCAAGTCTTTTTTTGGATACGTCCAAAGCATTTGACACAGTCTCACACCAAATCCTGCTAAACAAACTAAACCAATATCATCTATCAAATTCCGCTCTTACCTGGTTCCAAAGTGACTTAACTGACAGGTACCAAGCTGTGAAATGGGAACATTTTCTCTCTCCTCAGCTCCCCATAACTATAGGAGTCCCACAAGGTGCTATCTTAGGACCACTACTATTCACAGTCTTCACAAATGACCTCCATACCTCCACACAGCATGCATCTATAATTCAGTATGCAGATGACACTACCTTAATCTGTGCTACACAAAACATTCCCACCCTCCTGCAAACAACTCAACTAGCATTCTCTGACGTTGAAAACTACCTTACCAAAGCCCAATGTATCCTCAATCCAAAGAAAACTCAGCTTATGATTATAACCAGTTCTAACAAAAACACTAACAGTCAATTCACTATCTACTCCACAAATGCTACTCCAATTGCTCCAGTGGCACAGGCTAAGCTATTGGGAATAACCATAGACTCCCACCTAAAATTTGATAGTCATCTCAACTTAACTATTAAAAAAGTACATGCCAAACTGGGGTCACTCTACCATATCAAACCATTTCTTACCAACAACACAAGATCAGTCATCATTGCTCGCTCCCAACTTCTATCCACCCTACTCTATGCATCTCCCATTCTGACTAATCTCAACAAAACTGAACTAAGCAAAATGGAAGCCTGCTATAACAGAATTGCCCACTTTGCTGCAAATTGCTCATATAGAACTCATCACTGTACTGCTTTGAGATAGCTCCACTGGCTTGAACTGCCCAACCTCCTAACCTACAATCAGCTCTGCCTCTGTCATTCGATCTATTACCTCCCCAATAAGTGTCCTGCCCTCAAAAACCTAGTACAACATCACTCAGCCAAAAGGCCTCTTAGATCATCAAGCAAACTACTACTAGAAGTCAGCAACAGCTACAATAGCTTTGGAGACACACTATATAGTAGTTCAGTGGCTAAAAAATGGAACTCTGTCCTTACTAGCATTCAAAACACATCATCCAAAGCCTCCTTTAAAGACCTCATCAGGCAACATCTCAAGCAAAGTTGGCAGTGCCATGATTGCTCCCCAGGCTAGTGAAAGCAGATAACATATACATACTAAAGCTAGAGCACTTGATAATAGTTTTCAATCTTACTCACAAACACTGACTAATCTACAATGTATGTACTGTACCTGTGTACTATGTATGTATTCTACCTATGATCCAAATTTCAGCTGTACACCACAAATCTATTAATTACCTTTATTTTTAAAATTAATATTTTTTTGTTTGTTCTCTCTCCACTGTAACTGTTTATGTGCTGCATACCACTGTAAAAACATGTCTCTTGTAATTTGTATGTATACTGATCATGTCTAAATAACTAAATGTGTCTGTAATTTTTCTTTGTGGAGCTTTTCTCCCTGGGACTCTGCTGAAAAAGGGCTTTTTCGGCTCAGTCAGACACCCCGGTTAACAAATGTAAAATAAAAATAAATAAATAAAATAAAGTTCTTTTATATTTCTTTTGATGAGGATGAGTGTATTAAAATATCTCACTCCTTTCATTGGAGTATATGCTTCAGTTATTCCATCCTTTAGTTATCTTCCATGAAGCCTTTTATCTGCAACTATCAAACACTCTGGTCTGCAAAGCTATATAAATGACCCAAGCTGCTAGGTCTAATGACAAGGTAGAGGGAAGCAAAGCAACATCCTTTTTTCCTACTAGTTCCCTTGCTTGTTTTGGCTCACCAGTTTTACAAGCCTTAAAGTTTCTTTCTTGTCAGTTAATTGTTACTTCCTTCTGCAGATTACATCACAATTTTTTAACTGAAATCCAGATAGGACACTTTTGGCCAGGACCATCATTAGTAACTGTTTCCTATTCTTACAACGCCCCACCATAGTGCTTAACTCAAAGAGATGCAGCATCACACTGAGGCATTATGGGACAGCAGCATATGGTAATTAGCCGTGTGCTCTTCCTGACCCTGGAAATGCCTGTGGTAAGTGCCTTACTCAGCTGAGAAATTCAAAGAACCACTCCACTGCATAAATACTTACTGACAGCTATGGTAATTATTTGACAAAAAGCTCACATTCACCTATTACTTTTAAAGGAGGAGATTGTCTTAGAGGTAAGTACAAAGGATTTTAGTAGATAAGTATTATTTTGTGTGTGTGTGTGTGTGTGTGTGTGTGTGTGTGTGTGTGTGTGTGTGTGTGTGTGTGTGTGTGTGTGTGTGTGTGTGCATGTGTGTAGCTGCATGTGTGAATGTATGTATAGGTATAAGTAGTGTCAGGTGAGTGTGTGTATGTATGACTGGGTAGTCACAATAGGGTAGTTAGTAAGGAGGATAGTTAAGGCAAATGTGTTACTATATGTATAAGTGAATGGGTGAATGGGTGAGTACATCTGTGACTGCTATCAGGTGAGAGGGTAGAAGTATGGAGAATGTGTGTGTGTGTCAGTGTGGGTGTGTGGGAAGATGAGGGCATCCATGCTTCTTAACGGTCTCTCTCTTTCTGGAGTGGATGTAATAGGGGGATGGATGCTAGATGCCAGGGAATACATTTCTTAATTTTAATCACCAAAAAAGTGATAGAACAAAAGATTTTGTAGCACAAAAGACATAGTGTTAAAAAGGGACATTAGACACCAGGGAATATTTCTGCATATTGTCTAAATCACTTAAAAGGTTAATAGAGCATCAGGTCTTGCATCTGGATGCATTTGCAGCACAATAAGAAATGTGAACCTCTAATGTCTGGCATTACTGACTGACTGTGATGGGTCCATGATGTATGATGGTCATGCTTACGGCTTCCAGACAAAGCTAAAGGGGGCACTAGACAACACCAGAGAATCTTTATAAATATTACTGTAGTCCACTTAAAGACTTAATAGGGCAGCAGGTCTTGAATCGAAATGCATTTTCTAAACAATAAGAAGAATGAAACTCTAATAACTGGGGTTATAAACTGACTGGAATCGTTCATAATTTACAAGGGATGGGGAAACATAACATACACATCAGTTAATTTCTGTGTGTGTGTGTGTGTGTGTGTGTGTGTGTGTGTGTGTGTGTGTGTGTGTGTGTGAGTGTGTGTGTGTGTCTGTGTGTGTGTGAGACTGTGTGTATTTTGATGTGTGTATGCAAGTGGAGGAAGGAGTGGGAGGGGGGTGCCTGTGCTAACAGTATGCACCAGCTACCAGTGTTGATAACCTCAAGGGCAACAGAAAAGGCCCTGTTAGTGCATGTGGTAATCACTGAGCAATTCAGATACATGCAGATTAGTTGCTAATGAGGTCTACCCCATTGCAGCTGATGTGTCTCAGACTCACTGGTTTCTACAATTGCCCTATCAGCCCCATTTTGCTGCAGCCCTATCACTCATGGCCAGGACTGTTTCTGAATCCTGGCCTGTATTTGTATCTTGGGTATCTGTTATTGTCCTTTTGTTGATTCAGCAAAGAGCAGTGTCAAGCTTTCCATTACAGATTACCAGAAGCACAATCACTTGCATATTAGACAGTACACTGTAGTGCACAATGCAGAACACTACTCTTAATCATTATGTTTTCACTGATTACAAAAAGCAAAGTGATGAAATCTGAGGTACCCCATGTTTCGGAGAAGCCCCATGTTAGTGAGTGTTATTCATGTGCTGAAGTTTGTAGTACACTGACACATTGCTATACACAATGTATGACCACAAGCTGCTTTTTGTCTACCTTCTGCTGTCTAGGCTCATCTGCTTGTCTGCTTTTATTAGCCAGTGTAGCATTGTGCTTCTAACAGTGATTTGGAGGTGTAAATGCACTGTGTATCCTCCTAGTAACATTAACACCAATGGAAATATGAAATATTTTAGATTTACTATCAAGGCAGCTTGTATGGTTCTCAGCACCATTTGGAAGGTACCTTAAGACTCAACTATTTCACAGGGCATTCTGGTACCCTTTTTATATTTTAAGAACTTTAGATTAAATATTGGAATTTTAATCGATGAGGCCGCTTGATACGATGTTCGACTCTACTTTTAATTATACATTTTGTGATTTATGTTTATTATTTAATGCAGACAAATATTAATTTGATTGATAGATTTAAGGCAACAAAGGTAAGTTAAGCACAGATAATTTTAGATGTGAATACCTAACCGTGAAAGTAGGGTTCAGAGTATGATAGCAATGAAACACTTAACAGTATTTGTCCTGTGTATCAGACAGCCTTGGGATTATGACAAATTACCAAATGATAGTATGTTGAACTGTCATTTATTGTATGCAGCTTCTTACTGGAATATACAGCTCATCAAAGATCACACTGAGTAAAACCTGTCTCAACAAATCATAGGGGATTTCAGTATGTTTCAGGCAAAATGTAATTCCAAGTAACTAACATTGTATTTGAGTAGCAATCAATGTTTCTTGTAGATGAGGAGTAATCCCCTTACATCCCATTGCATGGGACTATACCCCGGGTCTATAATAGCATGTCAGCAGGGCAGAAAATCAAACGCCTTTACGTCGACACATATTGAATGAAATGCCACTCTCGAATGGCCAGGACAGCGATTTTTTTCCCAGGGAAAAAAATTGCTGGGCCAGCAACAAAAAAAAAAAAAACTGACAAACAAAATAAATTGGAGGGCTTCACCCCACCCCCCGATGTGGGGGCATATGCCCCCCACCCCATACTTAAATATACCAACTCTGAGATCACACTACAGTGGAGGAAACAGCAAATTTCTGACAATGCCCCAGCGATTTTCTTTCCCTCGGAAAAAAATCACTGTTCTGGACGTTTGAGATTTAGGCATTTCGTGCTATATGTGTTCACATAAGGGCATTCGATATTCAGCCCTGTCGACATGCTAATATAGACCCTATACCACCACAACTGTACTTTTAATGGTTATGGTGTTGATGTTGCACAGCATAAGGAGAGTTTTTTTCCTCACGTCTCCATGGCTGGTCTACCACAGAGTAGTAATAATAATGTAATAGGGATTCAGGCTTCCAGGGGAGTTGCCTCTGGGCTAAAGGAAGATATAAGTGCCAGTTTCTATTACAATGTCTTTCTTTACATTTTCGTTATTGTTTAGTTTTACTGTCATTCACTGATATGCTGCTTTGATAAACTGCAGTTTTGGTGCCCTAATTTAGATCAGTAGTGATTTGGGGTTATGTTTAATAAGTTGCCATGAACTCACAGCTTTACTACATAAGCTATGAAACAAAAAGCATTGATATAATTAAACAAAACCTAAACCAAGTATAAGGCTAGGCATGTTTAGGAAGAAATATTTGTTACTGGGCAAGAAGACAGATAGAAAAGGAAGGAGTGTGTCATAATTACTTCAGAAGTGTGTGTGTGAGTGTGTGTGTGTGTGTGTGTGTGTGTGTGTGTGTGTGTGTGTGTGTGTGTGTGTGTGTGTGTGTGTGTGCCCTCTCCACTTTTAAGGTATTGCAATTTCTTCTTGATTACATCCATACAACACTTTATTGCCGTACATATTTCACCGCTATTCTCAGTCATACGTCATCGATCTTTTGCATGCCTGCATTCATCTGTATGGATAAGCCATCATCAGTGTTAGTTAGCCATTCACCATACATTACAGCTGCATATATCTATTGTGCTCTCAGTTCTATAACTCTTTTTCTACACTTTAAATACTCCTATGCTATTCTAGTCCTCATCCTAGCTGGGGTATTAGCCATACAAGTGTCTCGCCTGTCCTACTTCCCTGCTTCCTGTCTGTCCAATGATCTCTTTCTCTTCTCTTCCCTGTTGATCTATATTCTCCTAATGTGTACCTGGTCTTTATTCACCCTATACTTCTACCATGCATTGCTGTCCTATTTGTTTATCCCTATCTAATTGTCTCAACCCACTAGTCACTTAATTTACTGTTGATTTGGTGACAGGGTAGTTTTGCTGGTCCTTGCATATCCCTTTTAGACACAGTATGTAAGGGGTATGAGTATTACAACAACATAAATACTACAGTACAGTAATACAGTGATATAAACATTATTAACTTGGTTTACACACTGGCTTAAGCCATTCTACAATCAGAAAAGACACAGACTGATAGAAATATTATATTACAATAAGAACTAATTTTCTATCATGATTATTACTTGGTTTAAAAGCTTCAATAACAGGGTTAATGTAAAGTGGATAAGGGTGGTGAAATATTCCATCTTCAAGTAATTAAATAGTTTACTAGGTAGTTCGGAGTGTGAAAACCCACAACATCATTCTTCATTTGTTCCTTTTCCTTGAAAAATCACACCAAGAAAGTACTATGAAAAAAATACAAAGGTCTTCTCAATGTATGCACCTCTGATCTATGATCTCTGTTTTGTTGACACCCTCTTTTGCAACTGTCAAACACTTAGTGGCATTTCATTAAAGACGTTCCTAAAATCCAATGAGGCTTATATGAAATGTATTAACCTCTGGTTTAAGGCTGTGGAGAGCAGGGGTGTAGCTAGGATTTTCAAATTTGTACTGACAGCTCTCAAACTGCTACCCCCCTCCCCAGCCAAGCTACGGTCATTCTCGTAATTCACGGTTCGCTCTTTTAGTGTCGATGAAGAGGCATTCGCTGTAATGCCTCTTCAGTAATACAATATAAATTCACTCAAACTCGGTTCCTTGAATTGAAAATTAACCTGAAATGTCAGTTCTTTGAAAAATGCAGCATGGTAGTTGGGGTAGAGACTTTATGCTTTTGTTTTCTGTAACTTAGGTACAGGTTTTGAGCTTGAGTAAATTACTAACCACCTGCTACCACTAACTAGGATGTTTCATTCACAGACACACCCCTACCTACCTCTTAGTGCAAGAAATATGGACAAAGCCTAAAATAAACAGGGACAGATATTAAATAATGCTCTCGTGAACTTAGAAAGTTGCTAGAATAACAGGATTTGTGCTAGTATGAATTTTTCTAAAGGACATGAAGTCTGAAGCTCAAATGTCTGTCATTATTTAGCAACTTCAGCCTTCAATGATTTTCTAGAAAATAACAAAATTTATGAGGAACAGACAAAAAATATGGGGCAAAAATCTGGACATTCTGCAAAATTTGGACAGTTGAGAGGTATGCTACCTACCACACACACACAAACACACAACCTCTCAACCTCTTACAGCAACAAACTCATAAATAAAACTGAGGCAAAGGCCCAAAAATAAGGACATTTTTTTAATATTGCTCTTATAAACATAGAAAGATAATAGAATAGTAGTAGCTCTTGCATCAGTAATGAATTTTCTGAAAGGTATGAAATCTGAAACTGAAATGTCTGCATTATTTTCTAACTTCAGTCTTTAACAATTTGCCACTAATTTGCCAGAAAACTGCAACTAAACGGACCAAAAATGTGATGCAAAAATATAAAATTGCCAGACAATACAGCTGGGAACCTGTCAAAGGAGGGATACCATTTTAATATGAGCACAGTTAACTTAGAGCAGCTGACAAAATTAGAGAATCTACATGCATTTCTGAAATAAAAGTAATGTACAACTCTGATCATTACAGTTATTTATAAAAGTAAAGTAAACCCTCTATGTTTTCTTCCAAAATTGCTATTTTGTGGAGGGATCATTAGGGGAAGAGCAACAGTTTGAGCCAAAATCAGGGACAGTTGAGGTTTGGCTATGCCTAATTCTATAAAGCACTTTTCATGTACCTCTCAACCTGTTAATGCAATAAATCTGGACAAGGCCAAATATATTGAGGGAACATATAAACAGTACTAAAAATTGCTCTTCTATAAACTGGGACAGTTGATAGAACAGGTCTTATTTTAGCATGCATTTTTCTGAAGGTTATAAAGTCTGAAACTAGTGTGTCATTATTTAATGACTTAATTCCTAAGTCATTTGCCAGAAAACTACAAATTGAGGAACAAACCAAAAATAAGAAGCAAAAAATCTATTCATTCTTTGAAAATCTGGACAGTTGGGAGGGATAGATTCACACAATACCAATCTATAACTACGTACAAGATACTGGACCAGGCAAAACAAACAGGTGAAGCACACTACTTGTTTCATAAATTACCTATAATCCACCATTATTTTTCAAACAAACACTAATTCAGACTCTTGACTAAACTGGATAATTCTTACATTTTCCACAAAAAAAAAGAACACTTCTTATAATTAGAATCTGCCTTTCACCCCCCTACCCACTATCCATATTCAAAGGCTTCATCCTTCTACATGCCAAAACACCCCAAAACAACAACCTGACCCTGTTAGAATCAGCTACTATTGCTTAGGATCTAGTGCCAAATATAAGGCAGAAATCCTAGCAGACTTAGTCTTATCCATCTTAAAAGTGAGGCTGCTCTTCTAAACCCACACTCTGGCAAGCACTTATTTCTAGACCTAGTAATCACAAGCATCCCAACCGGTATATCCAACCTCACCATATGCACTCTCATCAATAAGCAGTGATTCATTACCTTCACAATAAACAATTAGCAACTTAATCAGCCACATAATCTAATTCCCATCAGATCAAAAGCCACAAATAAAATCATAAAACTAAAAGATCACCTGGACACCTTCGATTAGTCCCCCTACTTGCCATTAAAGTTCCCAGCAAAACAGCTATTAACCTTTCCCATGGTCTCTTCCAAATGAGAAACATTTTCTTCCTTTCAGCTCTGCTTCACTCACACAAAACACCTGGCTAGCTGAGGAATTCAAATATCTACTTCAATGAAGCATGGCCTTAATGCAAATACAGCCCCTCCCCAGAATCCCAAACCAAATGTACCTTACCATGGAACATAACTAAACAACACATTCAGATGCAGAAATAAAACTACTATGAAATACATACAAGGAAAATGCAGATCTTTACTTAAAAGTTCACAATTTGCCTGAATCGGTTAATGTGTAGAATATCTACAGCGCTATTGTATATTGTAGGTATACTAGAATACGGGATACCCATAATAGTTGCAGCTTGCATGAGAAACATTTCCATCTTGTAAATCATCTCCAGTAAAACATGTCACTTCTTCACTAGATCTCATCACTAGATCACTTCTTAAAGAACACCACTGTCTGACTATCTAAAGTCAGATGTCTCCCAATGTAAGAGAGAACACACTTCTGTCTAGGCACACTCCTTAATAGAACCCTTTTCATAGTCACATCTTCCTCACTCACATATAAACTCTTCTCTAAAACTCTTTCATATAACCTCAGAAACCCCTGACAAAGCCAACACTGCAAGCTCTAAAAGCAAATCTCCGCTGCACACAATACATTCTCAAATATGGCTACACAGCTATGTAATTCCCTTATTGCCACATGAAAGATCATCAGCCCTACTCAAAATTCAGAAACCAACTCAAGGAACATATCTTCACTCATGCCTATGCAGCTGCCTTCAGAAAGAACATATTACACAAACTTAACTATCTCATCACTCCAGTAATACTGCTTGTCATGCCTTAATCTGAATGTACTCTAACTTTCTTGCCTTCACTCTCTACTTCACTTCCAGATTCCACCACTATTTGGGCTTTTTAGCCTCCTAGGAGATGTCACTTCTACAGTGCTTTTTTGTGTTTATTTGTTTGGTTGGCACTTTTGTGGTCTTAGCACTGTATTTTCCACTTTTTTTATTTTACGTACTACACACGCGCACACACACACTCTTCATATTACTCACCAACCCTCGGGTCTTATGAAGTGAGACCAACATAACGGATCCTCCTCCCGCTTCGACCGACCACCATAACGCTTCCCGCTCAGATGAGACCAAAATCCTAATCCTCCTTCCCGCTCGACCACCATAACGCTTCCAGCTCGGATGAGGCCAAAATCCTCCTTCCCGCTCGGAACGCATTTGAACTGCATGTGCGGTGAGCTCCATTCCGACTGGCTGCCCTGATGAGCTGACGTAGCTGACGTCATCGAGCAGTAAAGCGCGAAAAAGTGACAATTTAAAATGCTACCCCCCCTTCTACGTAACTTGTACTGAAATCAGTACAGTGCGTATGCCTCCTGATGTCCCTGGTGGAGAGCACCCCAGCTATACCAGGTTACATTTCCTTCTTCATGCTGAGACCACAAACCGAAGGCATGAGAACTAAAGGAGGTAGTGTATCAATATTCATTAAAGATAAATACACCTCTAGATTGGTTAAACAGCAAGATTCCCTTGAATTACTTCAGGTGCAATTGACTGTAGGTAAGACCCCTTCAGGTCATTGCCAGCTATAAGACGTCCTCAATGAATCAGGACATCCACTCAGCCTACTTGGATCTACTTGAGTCAATCGAGATACAATGAAACACCCTGGTTTTGGGTGACATTAATTACCCGTCCATAGACTGTGTAAATTATACGTTCTCTAACTCATCTGCCCAAAGGTTCCTGGACTTTGTTAACTCCAATGCCACAAGGAACTCAAACATCCTGGACCTGGTGCTCAACAACATGGGGGACTGTTGCACCAGTCCCAGTTTATGGCTATCCCTGGTGAGATCTGACCACAAATCAGTCTCACTAGAAGTAACTATAACACAAGACCCCCCCCCCCCAGCAACAACTAGACTTAAAAACTTCGTCAAAGCCAATTACAACCTTTTACATGACAGCATAAATAGCTTCATACCCCTCCCCACTGATGGAACAGACACCTATGCTGAGTTATACACCAATGCTTTATACAAGCACCTGTATAATTATATTGACTTTGCCCATACCTGATAGAACCAAAGCAGGATATTCAAAGAAAAACAAACCTGCCTGATGGACAACTGCCATTAATAGGCTGTACAATAGGAGAAGGAAATTGCTGTCTAAGAGTAGGAAGGAATGGTCTCAAAACTGGAAACACTCCCTCTTCAACTGAAATAAGCAAATAAGACTCCTAGTGAAGTCTTTCAAAGCTAACTATGAATCCATATTAACTTCCCTAACTAAGGATAACCACAAGGCATTCTTTAGTTATATCCATAATCTAAAGGGAAAGCCAAGATTTGCATTGGAATCATAGTTAATGGTACTATATGCATAGAAACTTTAGATATAGCAAACCTGCTGGCTGACAGGTTTAGTGAAAACTTCATTCCCCTGTCCCCGCCTCATATACCCAAAGCATCCCTAACACCTGTCCCCTGCCTAGTATCTCTGAGCAGCAGGTCTTATGTGTCCTCTCCAAGGCCAAAAACACAGCCTCTGTGGGACCAGACAACATCCCAGGCTGTGTTCTACATAGGTTAAAACAGGAATTAGCATCACCATTGAACACGTTTTTCAATCACAGCCTAAGCACTGGCTTCATCCCAGTGGAATGGAAAACAGCTACCATCATCCCTTTGCCCAAAGGGGGTGCATCCACAGACCCCAGCAACTACAGACCCATTAGCCTGACCAGCCTTATCTGCAAGGCCATGGAATGAATCATCACAGACCTTATTAACAAAGATATAGGAAATCTCCAAATGCTCGGCCCCACCCAGTTTGGCTTCGTCAAGGGGAGATCATGCCTGTTAAATGTGGAGGATATCTTTGAGACAGTAACCAAAGTCTTAGACAAGGGTAAATCTATGCATACAACCTACCTGGACTTAGCCAATGCATTTGACACAATCCACCACTCAGGCATAATCGATAAAATCACCCAGCTGAGCGTCAAACCATATATTGTCAGGTAGATTTAAAAGTGGCTCCCTGATAGAACCCATATGGTCAAAATAGGGAACTCCACCTCCTCCAGCAGATCCATAACCAATGGTGTTCCACAGGGGTTGGTTCTGGGATCCCTACTGTTTGAATCTACTTCTCTGAAGTACAGGCTAAAACTAAGGGACTGTGGCTGGCAAAGTTTGCTGATGACTGCAAACTAGGAGGGATCATTGAAACCCCTAGTGATGTCAACATCCTGCAAGAAGGTCTTACACAGACTAATGACTGATGCTAAAGTCATGGTCTTAAAATCAATGTAAAAAATGCATTATCATCCCCTTCAGCAAGGGTGATGTTCCTGCAAACTACCACATCAATAGCAATACCTTAAGCACACAATCAGTAGTGAGAGATATGGACACACACAGGTTGACAGCAACCTTAACTTTGATCACCATGTCTCCACAACAGTAAAAAGGGCATTTTATACTCCTCATCTCATAAGAAAGGCCATTTCTTCCAGAAAAAAGAGGTTATAAGCCTCCTGTATTCTTCCCTCATCGGGCTAATAATAGAGTACAGTGTTCCTTTTGGTATGTTCCTTTCCAAACACCTGCAGCAATTGTTGAGACCACAAAGGTTCCTTACAAAGAAAATTCAGGGTCTTCAAAATCTGTCTTATGCAGACAGACTGAAATTATTGTCACTTTACTCTCTGTTTTACAGACTGCTCAGAGGTGACCTGTGCCTTGCATATAGAGCAATCTCTGACTCAGCTTTAATGGAAAATGCTGCACATTCACAAGTCAAATGGCACATGGGTTACTCGCTTAAAGGACCTTAACCTGGTATGTGGCATCAACAGAACTGGCTGGAGAGACAGATTTGTCTCACAGAGGTTGTCCCACCTTTGGAATAAGCTTCCTATTCATGTTGGCCCCTATTTAAGCACAATTTGGACAACTGGATGGGTAACCAGAAATTCACCCCGGTGGTTCCACCTGTGTCCCACTTGGAAGGGGGCAATAGGTGCTGATTTTAGTGTCTGCTTGAACCAGACACCCTTGGCAACATTTGTTGAACTTGGCTAGGCTTATAATGTCCTTGGGGCCATTAGTATAGTAACCTCTTATGATCCTATGATAAAAACTCCTTCCACTCAGCCCCAGTTTCAGTTTTTAATTTTTTTGTTCTTAGAAATTATTTGATAATATTGATTTGATAGTGTTCAGAATCATTTTTCACTGTGTACTTTATGTGTTGTTACTCTGACAGTGTTTATTGTCGTATTTCTATTACATATTATCACTCTGGCATTATCTGTAGTCCAGAAGTTTAGCTTCATCTTCAAATCCAGGGTTTGATTCCATTTACCCTTATCTGTCTACAGTATTACTCTGAGCCCTCCTGCACCAGCTTACTCATGGGTGCTAACCCTAATTCCAACCTTAACCGTGCCCCTGCCCCTAACCCTAACACTACACTTTACCTTAGAAAAACCCTTTCTGTAACACCACCACTACACAAGACAGGCCTAGACACTAAAACATGCACCAACAATCATGCACAGCACTAAAGCTATCGCCTTATTACTCTAACCTTAACCTGCCAACAGACATACAAGCACGCTTACCTAAGCCTGCATTCTGAACTGTCAGCATTGTATTGTGTGTGTGTGTGTGTGTGTGTGTGTGTGTGTGTGTGTGTGTGTGTGTGTGTGTGTGTGTGTGTGTGTGTGTGACTGCGCCTGTGTGTGTGTTTTTATGTGTGCTTTAAACTGCAGTGAGCATTTATTTTCAAAGTCCTTCTGCCAGCACAGACATGCATATCTAAGAGGAGTGATAGAGACTGTTTTCCATGCAGACACAATGAGGTTGCAGTTTTGAAAAGTGCTGTATTTGCCATCCAATTGCAAATTATTATTTTATTTATAATTTATTCATTCAGTATCTGATTTCCTGCTTTATCCAGGTCAGGGAAACAGGGACGATAAAAGCTATTCTGCCACTCATTTGGCACAAGCCAGGAAACTAATCACGAAAAGGACAATAGCCAGTTGTGAGACACATACACAAACACATACCTACACACACACACACACACACACACACACACACACACACACACACACACACACACACATGTTTTCACACATGGCACACATATCTACAAACATTCTGGAATATTTCTAATTCAGTCACCTGTCACATGTTGAAGGAAACATGAATGCTTGGTAAAAAAACACATGTACAGGAAGGACACGCAAAACTCGCACAGAAGGTTTCCCCAGCTGAGCAATGAACTGGAGAGCCAAATACTGTGAGGAAGCAATGCTAAACATGGCACTACTGGACTTTTCAATGCCTCTGCAAAGTTCTCCACTTACTATGTCATGCGGGAGACACAGTTTGCATTCCTTTGGCTCCAACATCAGCATGTAAATATGTAGTGCATGGAACACAAAGATTACCCTCTGAAACTGAGAGAAAAAGATAAAATGATTAAGCACTTTTCAAAAGTTCCTAGCTTAAGACACAATCTTAAGAGCTCTTACACATTCTTAAGCAGGCAGTCCTAACCTGCAAAGAATGATGGCAAAAGGTAAAAAAGCTTTAAAAGCTATTCAGTTCTTCACTCTCACACACTTATAAACAAGAATGTGCCACAACAAAGTGTCTGTCAGCTTTTAAATTAATTCTTCACAGAAAGAGTTAATTTCTGCCTGCTCTCTATTTAGCAACACTGTTTGCCAGCATTCAAAGACTTTGAAAACTGATAAAACACATTGTGCTTACATGTTTTTTTCAGCTCTGTAACTGGTAGCACTTGGGCCACATAAAGCTCCATGGACTACAAAGAATTATGACCAGGCCTCACTACTACTAATCCTTATGTGTTCTTGACATGGATGCCAAGAAATTCCCCTCTCAAGTTTTGTTGTTAATGTGAATTTCTTGGCATCCATGTCTTGAACACTTAATAGGAAGGTTACGATCAGACACACAATCCTATATAATACAGGTTGTTACTGCATTATAACCTGCAGTATATTAAAGCAGGGTATCCTGGAAGAGAGGTTGTAAATGCAAGATGGCCAGATAAAGTTCCCTGAAATTAATCCAAAAAGTAGGTTAAACTATGATGTTTCCTTGAACATGGGAGACAGACATCAGATGTGCCAAGGATTGCATCTCAACATTGTGCCATCTTAATCTCCTCAGCCATGTTTTTATACTTTTTAAGCTGACTAAACTAATCAGATCTCTATCTCATTCAACCACTATATTCTCAACTTAAAAGACCCTGCCAAAATGTTTAATAATTTAGACCTTGTGCTGTGACTTCATTAAGTGATAGCAATCAGCTTTCTACTGCCTTATGCTAATCACCAGAGAATTTGTGTCTTGTCTGAATGGTACACATCTTTAGTGCATTACTAGTAAAAGTGCATTTCGTTGGTTAGTTAGTCTATAAAACCATTAACTCTGAGAATAAGCAGTATACCTACCCATTTCTCTGCCTCCCTTAACTATTTACTTATCAATCTGAAGATTTCAGCTGCTTCACACATGGATTTGCTCATGGATTTACTATGATACTGTTTATATAGCTGTATATAATTTAGTCTGTAACATGTCTGTATTTTACATGGTATATATAATTAAACCTGTTACTTTTCCTTGTACTGAGTTTCACTGTATATTCACAATATCCAGATACAACTTCTGTGATAGTAATTAAACTCTGGCAAGATACCAACAGAATCTATTACATGTTACAGTATACATATTGTGCATCCACTAAAATAATAATAACAATGAGTGTGTGTGTGTGTGTGTGTGTGTGTGTGTGTGTGTGTGTGTGTGTGTGTGTGTGTGTGTGTGTGTGTGTGTGTGTGTGTGTGTCTGTATGTATACACATCTCTATGGATGCATGTGCAAATATTTGTGTGTATGTGTTTGTGCATGTTGGAGTTATTTATACATATTACATATATGTTAAATACTTGGCACTGTAGTGCACTGTGGCACTCACAGCTACAGTGTCATCAGTCACACCTCCCCTACAGTTTAAAGAGATGGGCCTATGCAAAAAGCATGGAGTTCTACTTCCATTTCCCACCCTGGAAACAAAAAGATTCTTGAAGCCGATGATTATACTTCTTCGCCATAATGCAGTAAATGAATAAATAAATATTGCATTTGTAAGTTGCAACTGTTTGCTCTTCTTTTTACTAGATTTGTTTTTTTTTATATGAAATTAACTTTAAAAATAAACAGTGTTGTCTGAATAATAATACACTAGTACATGTACTATAGTGTAGCATGCAGTTGCTACAGTTTAGACCACAGATGGAGTGCTACAGCGCTCAGGTTGAACCACAAATGCAACACTGGCTTTTAAAAGCCATTATTGCATTAGAGATCAGGATCTGCTGATTGCACCCCCCCAACACTTTGCACCCACAGCAGTTGCCCGTCTTGCCCCACCATAGCTACACTAATGTAAAAACTCATATTAACAGGTTAATTAGTCTAGAGCTAAGCTTCCTAAGATTCACCAGGAACTCAATCTGATTATCAGTAGATGAAGATCAGATTTTGGCACTCATTTATTTGTATCATGTGGTTTTAAAAGTTAAACTTTTCCCATCAAGGCAGCCACTAACATCTACAACTTTGACAGTCTTGCAGCCCCCAGCAGGAAACGCACCACAACTGCTGCTGGGGGGAGGGGGGGGGCAGGTGCATCTGCTTTATCACTGCTAAGCATCATCTTTTGTCCCAGACGACTTAAAAATGTAGAATCATTCTTCCGGTAAGTGACACAAGTAAGCACTATGCTGTGATACAGGCCTGTTTGCTAGCAGTTATAAGCAGATTGTGTCCCATACTTGAAGAATAAAACTACATGACGCATCCCCTAACTGCCCCTAAAAGTAAGTTGTCAACATTTTCAAAAGAAAACGTGAAGGTAGTAACTGAACAGTCCCAAACAGCAAACAGAAACAAAACCTTTCTCCTTTTTACTGCTGTAACAAAAGTTTGCTTTTCTTGTAAAGTTTGCATAAGAAGCTACAGTTCAGTTTGCATATGATTGTCACACTATTCACAGTACTCTGGCTGCTGTACAGACTTTGTCTTTTCTTAACTCTAGGTGCATATATTAAGTTGCATCCTTGCCCAAATAGGTTGCCACTTGTGACTTCTGTTGTGTTTTGTGTGCCCTTTTCTTTTGTAGTATGTATAATGCATCTTCCAGCTGTTTTCTCAAAAGCAAATTGCAATGCCTAGATTATGGAAATAAATAATCCAAAAAATATCTACTACCCCCTTTCCTAATAAACAAAGCATGGAAAAATAATCCTGAAAAATTCAATGAGTTTTAGTATATGCAAAGTTAAAGAAACCGTTTTATTGTGCAAATATCAGTAATAAAATGATGTTTTTTTAAATAAACCTATCTAAATTACACAGACATTGTGCAGTACTTTACTTCATATAAAATGCCAAAACAGGCCATTTCGATGTGTAATAATATCTTGCATGGTTAGAGGTATTGCATAATACGGAACCATCTAAAGCAAAATAGACCATTGTTTTCCAGTGTCAGTCCTCAAAAAATCCCTAGGCAGTGGGTATTACTTGCTTATATTCTCTTGAATTCTACCTTCAATGGATGTTATGATGTAGGCATAAAAAATAAAGACAGAAGAGGACAGAGGGGGAAGAGAGACAGAAGAGACAGCATATTCAGTCACACAACATTATGGAAAAGAGAGGAGCAATTAGGTTTGCCTTTTTAGTCTTCAAGGGAACATTTTACTGCTGTGCAGATCAATAGCTATTTACTTCTTATAAACTGTTTATTTTTAGAATGATTATGTTACTGTTTGCCAGCTTAGATCAGGACAGAAGTGCATTGTAAATTGTGTGCTTCATTTATTCTGCACTTTGTACATAGATAAACTGTTTTAATGGATTTAATGACAATTAAAATTCATAACATATTGCAGTATTGCTGGGAAGATGAGGCATTCTGTTGTAGTATCAACTTCCTATAAACTATATCACTGTATTAGAGATGTACAGAATGTGGTATGTAGTTTATGATTGTTCTGGTTTCCTATTTCAGCATACCTTTTGTGTGTAATTCAGTTACAATGAACAGTATATAACATTTATAGCATCCTATCAATAAGTTATTTACTTAGCTATTATGTTTGTTGACTTAGAAATCCATTTTCATCAGTGTGACTAGAAGGAGAACTTGAAGACATTGTACAAATATGCACAATGAGCATTAAAATATTTGATGATAAATACATCATATACAGGAAAGTTATGTAAAGGAGCAACAGTATGGACATTAGCATCCTGACATTACTTACAAGCATAGCAAACATTCATGAACATCAACAATCACATCATTTCACTTGCAATACAGATTTCTCTATGTACAATAAAGGCCTATTCTAACAAATGGTGGCTAATAATTCATTGTCAAACAACTTTAAAAACATAAAAATGAAAATGTGGCTATATATCAGAAGTGAAGGGAACATAAGCGATATTGGGATTGGTTATAGACATAGAAAAGCAAAATTCTGTAAGCTAGACAAGCAGATTTTGTCCCTGTTTTGAGACTGGAAGGTTACATCTTTGCAACCATTCCTTTAAATAGTATACTATCTTATAAATCCACAATAAAAAGTGGCAGGACCCAGAAAAGGGCAACTGATCCAAATTTATTCTCTAAAACAGCCAAGATTAGCGCTTTTGTCTGTAATAAACATCATCAGATGAGATTCACTTGAATAGTCCACCATATTTAAAACATACCCCATCATCATGTGACTTCCAATGTTTCACATTTAAAGAGCCCACACGCAATTATAAGCATTGTAAAATACATTGTAAAATGGTTTACCTTCATATTGTTGGAAATTATAATATCAATTGCGCTTTTCTGTGAACCAAAAGCACAAATTTTAAACTGAAAAAGTTTCCGTAGTTCAAGAATCAGCAAATCAAACAGCAGATTTGCTTATTTTTGAACTACAATGTTGAAGACACATCGTAATGCAGGGGGGGGCGCACCCCCCACACCCCCCTACTTTAATATACTAACTCCGAGATCGCACTACATCATTTCCTGATCCCTGCTATAGTGCACTTCCCACCCACAGTGTCGAATCTGCAAAGAGTGAATGCCATTGTGCATTTGCTCATTGCACATTCGGACAGTTTTTGTTCAAGGTATTGCCAGTTTAGAAACCTCCTTTTGCACATAGTGGATTCGCCCAAGTGCATAACACACTTATGAAGGTAAACCTTGTAAAATACATCACATAATACTAACAGAACCACTTAAAAACATACTTAAAAAAAGATGAAAAAAAATGACTAAGGCATTAAAATAATTATTAACAAATATATATATATATATATATATATATATATATATATATATATATGTGTGTGTGTGTGTGTGTGTGTGTGTGTGTGTGTGTGTGTGTGTAAAATCACTCATCTCTGAAAAGCTTTAAGCTGTAGAACTGGCTGAACAGATATCAACTCATTTAAGCCTGGACTCACACTTGCATTACATTTCAATTGCCTCAGCAGTTCCTTTTTGTCCAAATGCAACCCCAAAGGACCACCCCTTGGATTTTCAATCAACTTCTCCAAAACAAGGAATTTAAAACAATACGTAGGATGCAATTTAGTGTGCCTAATGAAAGCATTTGTTTCTTGTGCTTTAGAAGTGGCATACACATGTTCCTTATCCTATCTTTTAACATCCTTTCTGTCCTGCCCACATAAAAGGTGGTGCAAGACTCACATAGGGCCAGTTTTAAAGCTTACACCTTTTCAGAGATGAATGTTTGAATGAAAGATTGTTAGAAACATTGAGGATTTTTATCCATTTAAGTATACCCTTTGATGTCATAGCAATTGCCCTCTAGTTTATAAATAAAAAGGACTCTAACTTGAAGAATATATTTCAGATATACATCAAGGGGCACTGAAATGGATAGTCCTTCTGATACATCCAAGTGCAGTAGTTATAATCAGTATTCAGTTATTAATGTGAATAAGAAGGGTGCCATAAAAAGGGTTGGAAGGGTGGCCTAATGGTTAAGGTGTTTGCCTTACAAACACAAGGTGCAGGGTTTGAGTCTCACAAGGGATAATTGGCTAGGCTTAAAATGGCTTGCAAGGGCAGTTAGCTTAGTACTAATCTATGAATCTATAAACACTTAACCTGTACAGACACCCTGTTAAATGTAATTGTAAAACTAAGAGAATTGCCTTCTGTAATTCCTGCAATGCTTTTTATCTTGGCACGACCAAAAAACATGTAAGGTCAAGAATTTACCAACACATTTTACTATTAATAAGGCAGATGCTAAAAGTACAGTGGTTAGGCATGTGCAAAAATGTCACAGGTTTAGGTCATTATTATTTTCTGGTAGTAAAAACAAAATGAAAACTCCAGCAAAGCTAGAACCTCCATTGAGTGACCTCCCAAACCTCTTTTATCAGAGGCACATGGGACATATGCAAATAACCCTTATGAACATCAGGTTTTTCAGCTAATTGGTGATTCTGAATGCCATGACTTGTTTCATCGTTTTAATGGACAATTTCAAGCCAATAAAGCCAAACCCAATTAGCTGCGGATATGCATATTTCAGCCTTGTTATGACTTTGTCAGCACAGCACAAGCAGAGTGTTTGACTAAGCATAAGAAACACAGGGCTCTTATACCCAGCTGATGCCCATAATCGGAATTAAGAATTGCAACTGGGAGGTCAAGTTAGCACAATGTTAGCTGAAATGACAGTTCAGGGCAGATGCAGTAAGTACTCTGGGTTTAAATGAAACTACTGGTATAAGTCATTTTTTAAAACAGAGTTCAGCCAGGATTTGATGTCCAACAGCAATTTTAATATGATATTTATCATGTTTTTAGTAGGATTTTCACTTGCATTTTGAGTGTATGTTTCAAGTTTTGTAAAGCAAGTGTAATGTCCATAGATTTTTGTGTTAACAGTAACCCTGTGTTGTCAGCATTTTTGTAGATATAGTTACTTTAAATACTGTTGCCTGCATGTGTTCAATAGATTGGGAGGTTGTATGCCTTAATGACATGACTCTTAGAGTTGCATAAAGGAAAGGTAATGATGACTGGTGAGTGTTGAAGTCAGAAGATATTAGGGACAAAAACCTTTAACATATGGATTTTGAATAAACTGATTATTTGCAGCTAAATAGTCTATATGGACATTCTGGCTTATCCCTGGAACATTTACTTCAATATTTTTTCCTCCTCTAAGATGCTTCTCCCTAATCTAGCCAAACCAACACTTATAGTTATACTCTTAACTACCCTCTTCTCAGCCTACCTTCTTACCTTTGAAAACTGCACTATTTCCAGCTTAACCATTCCCACAAACAAACTACAATTTATACATACATATCCCTAAGTAGACATTCTGACATAACTTCCACTCCCAGTTACTTACTACCTAAATACCACAGACTCTCCCACATTAAACATGACCTACCCTCAGAAAAAAAAAAAAAATTCTAACTTACCTTAGAAACAATTCAATAACAAAACTAAAAAAATCCCACCTTAAAAGATGGAGATACCCTGGCCCTAACCACCCTACTAACCTAACTACTCACCCTAGACTCTCTTTCCTATAGGGAATCCAGCAATCAATAATTCATGCCCTCCTAGACATTCACTCCTTTGATATCCTCTGCCTCACTGAGACTTGGTTGAAACCAGAAACGAAAGACAATGAAATTATTCCACAAGGCTATAATATAGTATAGTAGAGACGAACAAAACGTAAAAGTGGTGGAGTAGCCATTCTATTTAAAAATGGACTTCACATCTCTACCCTACCATCTTATGCAACCCAGGATAGCAGAGAAGTCCTCATAACTAAGCTCCAAATCAACGCAAACAAATCTTTATACATTATCTGTATTTACATACCACCTGGCAATAATATAACTACATTAGAGGCTTTTCTTTGCTGGGTGTCTTCTACTTACCCCACAATAATACCAACATTGACTGGAAAAGACAATGCCAACCCTCCTACCTCCATGGATTTACTCAAACCATAACCTCTACAACAAGAATTAACAAACCTAATAAGAAAGAGAGTACCTTAGACTGGATACTCTTAAATAAAGTGAAACAAACTTACAAAGTAGGAACCCTGCCAGATGATGTAAGTGATCATTCTTTGACCTACATCACAAGAGAAAAGAAAGACTTTCCAAACCCCCCCACCTTTAGGATAGCACACTCCACCAAACACTTTAACGCAGAATTATTTCAAACTGAGCTCAGAGCATGCAACTGGAACCCTCTAAAATCCCTTCCACTTGAAGAGGCTGTAAAGTATTTTAACACTA
Source organism: Protopterus annectens (assembly GCF_019279795.1). Classification (NCBI taxonomy): domain Eukaryota; kingdom Metazoa; phylum Chordata; order Ceratodontiformes; family Protopteridae; genus Protopterus; species Protopterus annectens. The sequence continues at coordinate 360,312,181 of NC_056738.1, forward strand.
CTTTCTTATCTATTCTTGATAAGCATGCTCCTAAACGTTCCATCAGAATGAAGTCCAACACAGCCCCATGGCTCTCGAATGAAACTAGAAATCAAATTCTGCTTAAGAATAAAGTCTGATCATCTCCATTTTAGGCAGCTTAGAAATAGTACAAAAAAGGCAATACTTACAGACAAAAAAAACTACTACTGCAAACTTCAAAAAACTCATCAAAATAATCCACAAAAGTTCTGGTCTTGCATAAATAACCTCCTTTCCCCAGGTAACTCCCGAACACCCACCCCATTTGATGCAGATCCAAATACTCCCCATCAAACTGCCAATACCTTTAACTCTTTCTTCACTGAGACTATACAATCTCTAGCTAGGCAACTTATCTCTGATAACTCCAGCCTTCCCATCAACTTACCACACTCTTCCTCGAAATTCACACTTCTACTTCTCTCATCTACAAATTTATTCATAAACTTAAGCCATGTACTCCATCTGCTGACGAACTTCCTTCCCAATATCTCCAAAAAGCAGCCAAAGTAATTGCCTACCCTATTTCTACACTTATAAATAGGACAATTCAAGAAGGAACCATCCCATATATCTGGAAAATATCCCATATTATCCCCTTACATAAAGGTGGGAACTCCAGTGATTACACTATCGGCCAATTGCTCTTTTATCACCCTTAGCAAAAATTATGGAGAAATGCATTCACCAACAACTTTTACATCATCTCTCTCTACATAACTTAATAGCAAGCTGACAACATGGCTTTAGACCATCACATAGTACCACCACTGCCCTCCTATCCTTTACAGAGACCATCAATAGTAACCACAACAAAAACATCCTCTCATCTGCACTCTTCATCGACCTCTCTAAAGCCTTCAACATGGTTAACCATACCCTCCTAATCAATATTCTTGAATCTCTTTCCTTTGATTCTCTGGCCATTAAATGGTTTAGGTCATACCTCAGCAACAGGCAACAGGCAGTTCTCTGGGAAAATCTAATTTCTTCCTTTTTACCTGTCACCATCGGGGTCCCTCAGGGCTCCATTCTTGGACCACTTCTTTTCTCCTTATTTATTAATGATCTCCATGTAGCAATTCCTCAAGCCACCTGTATTCAATATGCAGATGACTCCACACTAATATGCTCAGCAACCTCTCCGACTGAACTATACTCTCTTACTCAAAATGTTTTAATACTGTAGAAACATGGTTTACCAAACGTTGCCTCTTTCTTAATGCCAAAAACAAAACTCCTTCTCTTCACACCCACTACTAGGTCCACCCCTAGACTTCTCAATCTCTTCAAATAATGGCACTGTCATTTCTGACTCTACCACCAAACTTTTAGGAATAACCATTGACAAAGATCTCTCATTTGATCACCATATAAACAACACCATTAAAATAGTCAACAGAAAATAGGATCCTTCACTCCCATCTAATCTCAACTCTTCTGTATGCCTCACCTATATTTACCAACCTTAAGAAAACTAACCTCAACAAATTAGCAACTTCCTACAATAATATTGCCAGGTTCGCTACTGGCAATCCCTTCAGAACTCATCACTGTTCTAATCTTAGGCAACTAGACTGGCTGGAATTCCAAAACCATCTGATAATCCTCCAACTCACTATTACCCACAAAATATTTTACCAACCCAGTAATACCCCTATACTCTCAAAACTCTTAATCCCATATAATAATCTGAACTCCTTACGCCTTCTCTAGCAAACTGCTTGCAAGCTTAACTAAGTCTAATAATACAGCTGGTGACTCTCTGTTTACTAACACAGCAGGAAAAAAATGGAACCTGCTACCCAGTGAACTAACACTAATTACATCCTTGCCACTCTTTAAACAAAAACTAAAAAAATATCTCCAAAGGCACTGGCTATGCCCTTGTAGTAACCCTGACTAACAACTGCCTTTTACCCCTGTTTCTTCCTCTTCTAACCATACTTCCAAACATTTAAATACTTAGTCTTGTAATTAAGACTGACTCTATTTAAACTCTAATAAACTTATTGCTTAAATCCTTTAACCTGATGTGAACTATTGTACATAATTACTGTATTATATCTGTTTTAGCTTTCTTAAGCTATATTATGTTCACTGTACTTTTCTTAAGTGTTTTTGATCTCTGATATGTTATAACTACCTGTTTCATTTGGTTTATTAATCCTAATTAACATGTAACAATATTTTTACATATTTGTATATCTGTGCGGAGCTTTTCTCCCCGGGCCTCTACTGAAAATGGATATATATCCAGCTAGACTAGCCCAGTTAACAAATGTAAAATATATATATATATATATATATATATATATATATATATATATAGATAGATATATAGATATATAGATATCAATATAATTTTGTTTCATTTAAAATTTGGAGACTGTGTATGCATGCAGGTATCTGATTCTTTAGTTTTCTACTTGACTTCTATAAAAAGCTGTTTAGTGATAATGTCCTACCTTGGTCTGCTGCAGAAAACCTCACTATCCTCCTGCTACAGTTGTTCATGAACGGAGACTCTTAAATTGGTTAAAAGATGTGGTGAGCACAGGAGAGAAGGGGATAGGTGTATGCCTGAAGAAAACAGTCAAGTGTTACATGAGAGGAACACATTAATTTTGCAGAGTCTGCCTAATGTTTAATTACTTTTTGCTGCTACATTGCATTCTAGTTTCTAAATCTAAGCTGGTTGAGAATTATGTAACCAAGTAGTTTTGCTGAAGTTACTTCCTCCACAGGTAAGCTATCTGGAGATGTAATAATAAGACCATGCATTGTATTACCTGCCTGTCTGCCTGTCTTTCTACCTAGGTAGCTATTTGTTCATTTTTATAAATGCATGAATGAGAAATTGGAATTGTGTGCAAGAACTAACTTATATGCAAGAAGAATTGTAGGGTCATCAGCATATCTGACTAGTTTTTCATACGTTCATAGGTTTATATGATGCTTTTGATCCAATGGGCCATTTGTAGCCTAGCCAATGATTGCACTAATTTACCAAGAGATGAATTAATATCAGACCATGACTTACTTTCAGTCCCATTCCATAAGGCTTATCCAGTCATCGAGATTACACTTAAAAAGTGTCATGGAGCTACTAGGCATAAAAGAGAAATTCTTTGTGAAAGATATCTTTCCTGCCAACAGGTCCTATTTAAGTTGCAGTTGTAGTTTAGGCCTCTTGAGTGCATATTAGTTTGGGATGGTATTAGTTTTGTGAATGTTTAAGAAAATGCATTGGACCGGATGTTTTGAGGCTGTGTAGGTAAGGCATAGATCTCCTCTCAATAGTCCGTAGAAATTGAAAAAGAGCGAGGAATGCTTTAAGGTGGATATGAAAACTCTGTTCTTCAGGCTGGCTCATATCTTAGCCGTATACATACCAAAGGAGGGCATCACGTATATTTTTGGTCTGATAAGGCAGAAATAAAGTAGTATAATGACTTCCTTGGATCTATAAGATATGCTGCTGGTGATTAGTCTATACAAAAGGACTTCCTAACAGCAGTAGTTAGAGTTGTAAAAGGATAGTTCATTGTCAATGAAGGTGCCCAAATCCCTAATGACATAGTCAGTTTTTAGGGATATGTCACCTATGTGATATGAAGAGGATTTGCCAAAGGACACCATGCTGCATTGCTTGGTATTTAGTTTGAGGCTGTGGTCCCAGCACCATTTGTTAGCATGAATCAGACCCTCCTGAAGAATAGGTAGATTATCTGGAGTATTTATGACAGCTTTGATTTTCCAATCACTGGCACACTTCATCAGCCGCAGGCCTTTGATGTCTGCTTTAATACCAGAAAAGTAGATACAGAAGAGGCATGATCCCAGCACCAATTCCTGAGGGACACCAATGGTAACTACTCTTTTAATTGAGATTGTGCCTGCAACACTTACAATATGTATTCTGTTAGTAGGTCATTTTGCTATCCAGTGGGTAATTTATGTGTTTAGATCTAAAAGAGTTAGCTTATCTACGATGCCAGAGCGTGGAATGGTATCAAAGACTTTGACCAGGTCCAGGTATGAAGTGTGAACCTGTTTAACTGAGTCTAATGTCTTAGTTATTTATTTGAAAATGTCCACCATATTTAATAGGCAGAATCTGCCTTTAACAAACCCAAATTAGTTATAGAGTCCAAGATTTCAAGGGTGCCTATGTTCTTGTTTAGGAGGTTCATAATGATGCACTCCATTGCTTTACAGAAAATGCTGGTGAGACTGATAGGCCCATGGTTGCCTGGGTCAGTTGTGTTGCCTGCATTTTGGAGCAGGATGACTGCAGCAGTTCTCTATACTTCTGTTATGAATCCAGTGGGGAGGCTGACATTGGAAGACAGTTTAAGCCATCAGCCAGGCAATGTTTGGTGCTGACAAGGAGTTAACCCAGCAGATTGCCAGGGCCCATGAAGACAGCACTTTTAGACTTGGAGAGAGCTCTTAGGACTTGCTCAGAATTGCTTTAGTGGCAGTGGGTTGTAGGTATCCTAATATTCTGTGAATAATTTAGGGGAAATAGGTGATCAAAGTCTGAGCAGAATTTGTCCACAAATATGTGGTCAGTGTCCTGAGAGGTTCACTATGTGATGTTATTTTGTATTACCTCTTTGGTAGTTATTATTTCTTAGGTTCCTGACATAGTTGATAAAGGCTAAAGTCTGAGCAGAATTTGTCCACAAATATGTGGTCACTATCCTGAGAGGTTCACTATGTGATGTTATTTTGTATTACCTCTTTGGTAGTTATTATTTCTTAGGTTCCTGACATAGGTGATAAAGGCTAAAGTCTGAGCAGAATTTGTCCACAAATATGTGGTCAGTGTCCTAAGAGGTTCACTATGTGATGTTATTTTGTGTTACCTCTTTGGTAGTTATTATTTCTTAGGTTCCTGACATAGGTGATAAAGGCTAAAGTCTGAGCAGAATTTGTCTACAAATATGTGGTCAGTGTCCTGAGAGGTTCACTATGTGATGTTATTTTGTATTACCTCTTTGGTAGTTATTATTTCTTAGGTTCCTGACATAGGTGATAAAGGCTTTATGGTTCTCCTTAGCATGGGTGGCAAGTCATAATTCATACTTGCTTTTGGAGGGCTTGATTTTGTTTCCAAGTACGTTGTTGATTATTTTGCCCTCTTCTGTAGATGATGGGATGTTATGTTTGCTTTTACTGTCACAAAGTTTCTCCATCTTATTGTATATTTTTTGATATTTATATTCCACTAAGTTGTTTTTTTCTTATTTCAGGCACTGTATTTTGTCTTATGGGGACTGAGGTATCAGTGGGAGCGGGACATAGAATTAATCTGTGAATTGCAGGGTGTAAAGCAGGGCTATCAAAGTGAGAAGAGTGTTTGAATTTCATTATGTCATCATCATGTAGATGAGAAGGTTTGCATTTCATCAGGTCATCAGTTAGCTGGAGTGAATTTGCCTCGCAGTAATCTCTGAAGATGGAGAGAAATCAGAGTGACTAGGGTCTCTCACCTAGAGTAAATAGTACTACACAATGGTAAGATATGACCAGTGATTTGGTAATCTAGTTCTCAGCATGGGGGGTATATATTTGTGAGAACCTAGTACAGTCCGTAGTTTAGATTTGGACTACTTGTTCCAAGGGCTTTGCAACAATGAAATCCAGGAATCTCAGTGCATATTTATTTGTGGTAAAGTAGGTTTCGCAGTTATTGGAGAGATAGTTGAAGTCATCCAAGAGGATTTTGTTAGGTTCTATGGTGAGGGATGTCAGGTTTTTTTTAAGCTATGCCTCATGGTAAGCTGATGTCAGTGGGGTGTGGTAGATGGCCACTATGTGGTGCTAAGTTTTGTTTATTGTAAGAGGAATATGGAGGAGGAGTAACAGGTCATTGTCTAATTTGTCTTGCATTATAAGTCTGGAGATGAAATATATATGCGAATACAGATGCACCCCCACCAGCTGCAAAGTCCAGTTTGGAGTTGGTTCTGAAGATCTGGTAGGCATTAAACTGTTTAACTAGCTGCTACACCTCCAGCCTCTTTATGGAGACAATAGGAGAAAACAAAAGAAAGTGCTTTCTGGTCTTTTTTCTTCTCTGTTTTCAGATGCAGCGGCTAGTTAAACAGTAAGAGGTGTATGGTTCATTTAGACAGCAATAAGCCATGTCATTTACAAAGTTACTATATAGGGGTACAGTCAGTAAAGTGCCCTGTGCCAGATACAGATACATTCTTGTTCACATTGTATGTCTCACCAGGCTTGTTTCTTATGAAGATTTTCTTTTGGTACACCATGTATATAATTTCAAGGGATCTGGGCATAGTTGTTTATAATTTCTAGTTCAAAAAGCAACATCTGTACCTTCTGTGATGACCTTAGCATAGGAAGGTAACCAGCCACACCCTGAGAATGTCCAAGTGTACTAGTTAGTAACAGTGATTGTCATCATAACCACATTTCAACAGACAAGCCTCTTCATTTGACTGAATGAAGACAGAAAAAGTGGAAGTGAACTTAATATTATCAGTATTTCAATGACCCACAAATTTTAGAAGCAAAAAAAAATCTAAATCATGTTATTTAAAACATTTACAAACTATACTAATTCCAACAGATATTTTATTGCTAAAAAAAAATTAGAATGTATTATTTGAGGTAAGGAGGTTGCCCCTCCCTTAACCCCCTGCTTTTATTAAACAAAAACAAATTGTAAATATGTGGGTTTTAGAGAGTAGCCTCTTAATGTGTACAATACATGAATTAAATATATTTTTGCTTATGAAAAGGGATTATTACTGCTGTAAATTCAACCAATGAGTGCACCTTGTTAATGTTTGCAATATGAATGCCATGGCTATAGCCGTGTGGGAACGGATTCAAAGGATGTGGCTTGCTAATCTGCATCCTTATGTCTCCTGAGTATGAATGGCTGTTTTGTTCTTCTACCTATTACAGAACCTTTATCATTCTCTGTTTGCTTCTGAACCTGGTTAATGGTACTCCAAATGGATGTCCAGCTGATGTCTAACCTCTGTGCCTGTGCCAGAGGTTAGACAGTACTATATGTTTATTTTTTAACAGCAGTCTAGTTAGAAATGCAACTGATGCGTACTGTTTGGTATCCCACTTTATAAACTCATTTGCTTTCATTTGTTGTTACCACAGAAAATATAGTAAGTAACAATATATGTAATACATACTTGTTTTTGCATCTTAGTGTGGAACCTCAGCTCTTTTCAGGGAATCCATTTATTTATTTTCCATGTTTGCAATGTTTGTATTTTCAGACTGTAAACTGGCAGATGCCATGTTAATTAATTACCCTGCTTTGATTTTCATAGAGACTGTCATTTCTCACACATTTCCAGGTGCCCTAGTTCACATGTTAACATTCAGAATATTATCTCCAATGAAGAACAGAAGTAGTTTACCATGACCTCTATAAAATATATGTTTAAATAATGTTTAATAATATGATGCCACTCATGAAGTTATAAGATGCGTCTTCTTCCAAAGTTACAGTTTTATATTTCTTATAATACATACTTCTTCTTTTTATGGTTTTGTCATTGTTCAATTCCTTGTTACATTTATTGGAGAAGTACAACAAAACAGTATGGAACAATAACAATGGACTTTTGAAACTGTCTGCTTTGAAGGATTTCAAATCTTATAAAATAATAAAATTAGATGTAAAAGCACAGGCTCTGTCATTTCACTTTGTCATATTCTTTGTCTCACTATTGATGAGTTAATTAGTAGTCAGCCTGCAAAAACAACTGTAAAAATCGGTAGATTTTAAATTTGTATGACTTTCTGTAGAAAGTTGTTATAACATCACTGAAATGAGATTTTTACCAAAGGGCTATCATCTTCACATGACTGCATCTGTTTCTTATTTTGCTACTCTGCATAACAAATACCAATAGTTGTGAGTGCTTAGAATATGGGATATGTTTATCACATGACACATTAGTATCAGAAGTGGCTGTGAGCATCAGAGTGGAATGACTGTATATAACTATTTTACCCCTTTGCTGCCCTGATTGTAAAGTTAGCACCACATTGTTTAAGGCTTGCAGTTGCAGCTCTAAGTATAAAATCTTGTGGAACTTTATGTTTCAAAGCATCAAACAAATTAAGGCTTCCTATTCAAGAAACCTTGAGGCAAAGTAACAACTGCCTTATATACACTAACAACCATTTATTGCAACCTAGCACAAAGTCTACTGGAGAGAGACTATATTTAATTCAAACCTAGCACATTTTTGTATACTTCCACTTCACATCCACACTTCCTTATGGCATTCAGAATATTTTGGGTCCAGCTTCTTTAACTGAGTGACTTAACAGCTAATAACAAACAGTATTAGAAAGGGCAAGGAATTATTAACAAAATGACACTAAGATTGTTAGTGTAGGATGTCCTGCAGTGGGGAAATTAATCTTTGTCTGCCACTTGTTATTCATATTTTCATGTTTATGTTCTTATTTTCATAACTGAGAGACATATTTTTGAGGTGTATGGTGTGAAACCCCAATTTGGGAGACAGCACATTTCACTATAAATGCTGGTTTATATCATACTATACTGGAAATATTGCTTGTTGTTTGTTAGTAGTTATGAAAATAATCAATATTTCTCTATGTAGTTAATACTTCAAAAAATGAGTGACTTACAGACTGTTGTATGACATTAGGTAAAACATTAGATCATGGAAAAAAAACTATTTTTTATATTTGCACTGTAAGTTGCACATCTTGAGTGATTTCCAGCATTATTTGTATTGTGAATTATACAGTTAAACATATGTTCTCATATTTCAGTAAATATATCAACAAAGGTGCACTTACAGAGGAAAAGATGTCTAGATTGTATTGTTTTCAATAAATGAAAATTTGTGAAAGCTTAGAAAAAATATAATTTCGGGTTTGTGTACATTATAACATTACAGCATTTGTTGAAAAGACTATGAATGCACTATTATCACTGTAAAGAATGCTTCTTAATGATAACATTGCTATCTGTACAATTGTAATAGCTTTTATTGCTCACAAAATATTTACATTTCTTTATCTTATGCTTTTTAAGTTTATTTTTCAGAAAATACTCTGGAATGCTAAATATGTGTAGGCTGCTAGAAGTATGACATTCCACACCACATATGTTTTAATGAAATTTTTTTTTGGGAGGGGATTAAGTAAGAGTTTTTTTGTGGTGAGCTATTAGTCCACCACCACTATAGACAGAAGGTTTGTTCTTAACTGATGAAGATGCCAGTGACAGCTTAACCAGTAGATTCCTGTCTCTAGTGATTACAAAGCAATCAGTAAAGTCCACACCATACACTGGTGACATATTTTCATTACTGAAAGACTTAAATATAAGAATGATATCTCTTCTCATCAGCCTGTGGAATAAACTATAAGCAATTCAGAATAGTTTCAGAGCCTTAATACTGTTGTTGTTTTCTATGCCATAAAGATTAAGTATGTGATCGTAAATGTTCTCTGCATTCTTCCTAGTTTACATATACTAACCTTAGTGCAGCAGTATAGGCCATAGTGAAGGCTGTAAAATATAATGCGGTGGAATGCCTCGACGAACACGATACATGCCATCCTTCCATAATCAGTGAGAGGTCTAATCTGTCCACAGTCTAAGGGAATCACCTCCTTACTATCCATACTGTTGACTGTTATTAAAATAGCCTTCCTAGTCCCATAGCATTTATGCACTACATTCATTACATGATTGATGAATTTAAATTTCATCCACAATAACCCTAGAGCTCTTTAACAGATGATGCGGCTGGAAATGAAGTCATAACTACAGCATACGGATACCCATGATTATCTTCCCCAAAAGGTATCAAACTGCTTTTCTTAACTTTGCTCTATTGTTCATTGAGCACCAAAGTAGATAATCTACATGCTTCTGTAAGGTACAGTGATTGACAATACTTCTAACCATCATCCCAGTGTTAGTTGCATCTGTGTTTTTGCTCATCCATACATTCTTGGAAGCCCTATGGTACACCAACATTAATAGCTGCCTCATCTGAATATTTATGCCTGATCCGAACTTATAGTTTCTGTCATGCAGCCAGTTTGTAATCCATGCAGTAATGAAGTTATTCATTTTTAACTTTTTTATAAGCTCAAGGATATACAAATGTGGCACAGAACTGACAGCCTTTGAAAATTATAAATAAATAACATTGGCTTATATTCAAAGGAACCCATCAAATTAGAATAAAACTCAATAAGATTACTTTGCCATGATCTTCCCAAAATAAATCCATGCTACATAACATCAAATAGCTGCCTGATGGTGACTAAAAGTAAAAGAAGTGTGGTTCTTTCAATTACCTTTCCAATAGTATGTATTAGGATGATTGGCCAATACCTAACTGCAATACCTTTATTATTACCTTTTGGGATTGGCAGTACTGTAGCTGTTTTCCAGATTTCAAGAAGTTAATCAGTAAACAAAATGGCATAGAAAAGATAAGTGAAACACTATGAACTTGACCATTTTTGGTAAGATTTTAGAGAGAAAGTATCAGTTGCATTCATTGGGGCCTGCTGTAGCATTATATCTTATTGCCTTCATTGTGGCCTCAACTGCCACCCCCTGAACACATGGATAAGTAACAATGCTATCATCCGTGGCCATTTCCAATGTATTGATTGATGAGGAGGGACAATCAAAACATTTACACACAGAATGTGCAACAGTAGCAGGATCCACTACAACAGAGTCAAAGCTGTACAGGTAATTTCTCACTTCCAGGATTTCTCTCTTTGAACTGATGCACCTGTTTAAAAATATCTTGTAGTTGTTCTTAGTATAAACAGATTATTTTTTTTTGTAGCATACTTTTAGTTTTCTAATAACTTTTTTCAAGTTCTTAGTTACCCTCCAAAATTTTCATTTGTATTTTAACACTGGAACCTTTTTGCTCATTCTCCAGGAGTATTTTATTTTTAAGACACCTTAGAGTGTGACCCCGGAGGGGAGATGGATTTTTGGTAGCCTTATGATTATTTAATCTAGTCTCAAATGGAATTAACATATTAATTTGAGAATCCATAAATTCATAGAATATGCTTGAAGTTACAGAGAAGGTTTTCCTAGACATTGCCTCTTCCACCTCCAGTTATTTATTTATTCTCTATTGCGGGATAATTTCCCTGCTAAAACTTCTGTGCTTATATGTATTGATGAGAACTTGCACTTCCCTACTTCTAAAGTTCCATTCCACATCACAACGATCTGAATTAGCAATATTAGGAATGACCGAACATTCATTACCTAAGTTAGAGGTTTTAAACAATACCATATCAAAAGTATTCTCCACGCAACTAGGAGCATTAAAAATTTGCTGGTAAACTAATAGGGAATATTTCAGTACCAGTCTGTCCAGAATGCATCTTTTTACCTTCCCAAACCCCCAGTTAATATTTGTTGTATTGAGATCTCCAGCAGTTAAGAAATAGCCCTTCTGAAAACAACTACAAATCCCAATCACAAATTTCTCATCTCCAAGCTGTTAATATTTTATGGTCTATAATATGCATCTACCATACGAGTACCCTTACCCATCTGAATAGTAGTTGTTACAATTTCACTGCAAAACTCCTCATGACTGCTGGATGTTGAGATGTCATCTTTATCACATACTGGCACACCTTTACTTCTCCTGCTACCTTTATCTATATAATGTCATCTGTAACCTGGGAATACAGTAGTCTTTGTGTTATTCTACCCCCAGTTTTGGTAACACAATATCATAAATCCTAGTTCTTAATATTTTGAATTCACCTATTTTGTTGTCTAAGCACCTCACATTGATTAATAAACAACTAACTTTTTTTCATCAGATTATGTTATCTGTTTATTCTAATCTCCAAGTAATTTTTTCTATTAAAAAAAAAATTACTATATTTGTTAGATGGTATTTCTACTGTCTTTGCTCAAGAGATATTCATCAGTAGTTACCCATGATGAGATATAAGTCCTTATTTGTATAGAAACTTCTGTCATACTGTGTCATAATGGAAGGAGACAGTCAACGGTCCTGGCTGTTTCACCAGAGATGGCCCGCACACTACAAGAATTCCGCATACTGGCTTTTTTAAAGTGGACTCAGTTTTTAAGACCTAACCCTACAACTTAAAACTTCAGTCAGGCCTAATGAAAGTAGGCACTGCTCAATGTTAAAAGTGTAAACTATAAAATGCTTGAGGCCTTTCTGACTGTTGAGCACATAAAGATTTGCATAATAACTGAAACTTGGTTCAAGTATTGTGAAAACACCCTCTTTACCTGAATTTATTTATAATCTATTATTCATACTTTCAGATCTCGTAGCAGTGGTGGATACATATTAATTCATTATCTCATTACCTCATGACAAATCTAGTACTATAATTAGCATGAAATACTAGATATATTGGCATCAATAAACAAATCAAGTTACGGTATAATTACTAATTATAGAACCCCTCTATGTCTCCCACTGCCCATATTTACTTGTGCCAAATTGAGTCCTTAACTATTGAACCTAATATGATTTTCCTGGACAAGATCAACTTCCCATCCATGAACTGGTAAACATGCATCCCCAGAAACAAATATGTAGAGCCTTTCCTCCACTTTATTAATGCCAATTCTTTGGGCTAAATAGAGGCCTCTCCTACTATTTGCTCTAGTCTCCTGACCCTCATTCCCACTAATGTACAATCTGTCTGCTCCACACCTGAAGTCTCCCCCTCCTTGATTGGATTAGATCACCATCTGTCACATTTTCCTTGATATCCCAATGCCAATCTCACTGTATTCAGGCATTTCTCTAAGGACACTGTCATAGCACTCTCAGATCTCCTAACAAAATTTAAAAGCTCTTGTAGCTGAAGCAGCTGCTAACACCACTAACTTTTACTCCCACCTAAACTCCTGCAATGAGGCACTTGTTCCTATCTGCACAAGTAGAAGGTATGTCTCTGTGGGGGGAGCCCTACTCTCAACAAACCCTACAGTAACAAAAGATAACTCCTGACTCCAATGAATAAACTCACTATCCCTGTTTTAAGAGTAATCTCAAATAAAGTCTGCAAAGAACTCAGACATAAGATGAAATCTTACAACGCCAAGTATGAAATGAATAGTGCCACCTCTTCCAAGGATAATCATAAGGCCTTCTTAAACTATACTAAGAATTTATGAAGATATACTCAGTACTGCACCAATATGCTCTGAAACAAAGCTACCTTTACAGTTTTGGAAAACATTGCCAGTATACTCATAGACACATTTAATTCAAACATCAGTTCATTCTTCCTCCATCTATCACCTGTTTCTAACTTCTCCCCACCATCCCTTAAAAATGAATTAAAACCAGATTCTAATTGCCCCCCTTCTCTTCTCCATGGGGATTGACAACATACCAGGTTGTCTCCTGGTTAACACTAAACACAGCCTCAATAATTCCCTTCTAAACCTTTTTATCCTTAGACTATCCACTGGATACATGCCCAGGACTTGACAACAGCCATACTAGTACACCTACACAAAGGAAGCCGTAACACAGACCCAGAGAACTAGAACTCTACTAGCCTTACTAGAATCATCTGTAAAGCACTGGAACATATTGTACCAGAACTTAAAGATAATGATACAGGTAGATTGTAATACCTCAATCCCAAAAAGTACAGGTTTGAGAAGCACAGGTCCTGTCTAGAGAATGCAGTAGACTTCTTTGAGAGGGTAACTAAAACACTGGATAATCAGTTTGTGCACGCTACCTACCTTGATAAGGCAAAGGCCTTTAACAGTATCTCACACAATAAACAACAAATAAACTTACTCACATAAATATTAGCTCCTGGTTTAACCCACTGGACGGAGCCCACACAGTAAGGGTTGGAGACACTCTTTCTTCTAAAAGGCTTGCCATGAGTTTCATGCTGTATGATTCTATGTAGGGTCTACTCATCTAAGGCATATACGTCTCTAGACATTATGGGTCTCTGGCTGATAACGTTTGTCTATGACTGCAAGCTTAGTGCTGTCATTGACATTCCAAATTATGCCCTTATCTGCAGGTGGATCAAGCCATACTGACCCATGGTGTCATGACCATGATCTAAAGTGCAATGCAAAAAAACCTGGAGTACAGTACTCTTTGAGAATTAAGAACACCACCTGCACCCTCTGCATTGAAAATGTAGCCTGAAGTTGATACTGCTATCAGAGACATAGGCACACTTGACAAGAACAAGCTTACATTTGATTTCCATCTGTCAGCTATCATTACAGAATACTTCTGCATAGAACAACTAATCGCTAAAGTATATCCTCTAGATTCAAACAAGTTATTATCACTCTGTACTACTCCTTAATCAGGGCAATAAGGTAAAAGAATGCCCCTTCGGTATGTAACCATCCAAATATATTGCCCAACTTGAAAAAAAAGTGATTCCTGTAACAAAAATTGTTAGTTATGACCCCACCTTAAGTTACTTAAAATGACTTAGAATGGCTATGGGAGACCTGGTCTTTCTTGTCCTATTACTGGTAATACCATCAACACCTGCTTCAAGGGCCTAACTTTACATAGATAACTTACGGCATGACAGATAACTCCACCAAAGGATTCCCCTACCTGTAGAATAAACTCCTTCTATGTATCAAATTATGCCCCACCCCAACTCTATTTAAAACAAATCTTGACAAGTGGTTGGTATCAGTAAGTTCATGTCTGGAATGCCCGCTTTTGCCCTCATTGATAGAAGGAACAAATAATGAGACTTTCACTTCCAGGGCTGTTAATGGACTACAGAATCAACTGCCTAGCTTAAATTTATATTTATTTATTTTAACATTTGTTTACCAAATTAAAACAATCCAGCAAAACAAAAACAAAACGACCACCAAGGCTAAGGCTTCCAATTTTAATAGAACAAAGGCAACAATGTAAAAAGCATACAGAAGGATAAGCGCTTTCACGTAGTTGACTACGCTTCATCAGATCCTTAAATTAAAACAATGAGTGAGAAGGTCATACTAAAAAAACAGTAAAAACTAAATGAAAACTCCAGCCATGCTAGAACTTGGGAAGTCTGACTTGGAACTAAGCCAGTTTTCAGCAGAGACCCGGGGAGAAATTTTCCAGAAGCATGTCTTTGTAACATGGGAGAAAACCCACATGAACACAGGAAGGACATGCAGACTCCACACAGAAGGCACCCTAGCCGAGAATTGAACCGAAGAACCTCTTGCTGTAAGGAGACAATGCTACCGCTGTACCACTGTACCGTCTGAACCTATAATTAGTGACAGAAAATGTTAACTGAATGTAATGTCAAATTAAGTGTGTAAAAACACTGTAAAAACTCTAACTTTTTATTCAAAACATTCATCATCTGCACAGTTGGCTCATTCATTCTTAAATTTCTTCGGGGGGGGGCAGTGAGAGACTTGTAACTTATTTGTTTGCCTTGACTTGAGAGCTAGGAATGATGCCTTCATCCATGGCTACTCAGAGTTTTTTTTTTTACTTTGATCCCAACATTCCTCTGCACAGACCTATAGATAATCAGGGGGGCAAACAATAGGCATTAGTGAGTATGTCACTACCTTCTCCGAGTGATATAGCACTCAGATGGCCCTGCCCCCCCTCCCCATTGTTGTAAGGACCTCTGATTAAACACCACAGGAATTTACACCCAACCTTTCCCTGGAAAGACAAAAGCAGACCCTACTTTGTCACTCCTCTCCCTCTCACACTAGCTCCTCCAACCAAAACCACTAATCAAACCCAAGACATTTGGGATGTTGTCAGTGTTCCATGCTTCTATGCCACAGAGCTGAGGTTCAGTTCCCCTTTTTATTATTATGGTCATGTTAAGTACTGCACAAAAAACAAAACGTGGCATGGTTAACTGTGACCGTATAGCCAAGATGCTTCTCATTTGTCTCCGATATTGAAGATACTTTGCTAATAGGGTTATAGATCAGCTGTTAATACTATGAGCATATCTAAACAATCCTACCTTGGGTTGTGAGTTATTGATCTTTACTGTTGAAAAGAAGTGCGACTGCAAGTGATAATGACATAAAGGAATTACAGCTTTTGTCTGGGTTGCAGAACTTGTATTGTCAGAACAACTTTACTGTACTTGCTTTAGTATTTACTTGTATGTTGCTTGTGTGATTTTTTTGTCATAGAAGTTGATTTAAGTTCTCTTTGAATTCTCTGGTCACTGATTTTGATTATTTTTTTTCTTTTACCATATTTTATTAACTTGGAGCTGAACATGGATTCCTTAAATGAGTATGCAATTAACGATTTGCTAGTGCACAAATATCTTGTACAGTGTAATAAATGCTATGGAATTTAAAGGTAACAGCTGATAACACTAGTGATCTGTGTTCCTCATGTCAAAGGTTGGATGATTTGCTTACCATTGTTAGAAGTAAATTTAGACTTAATGACAATGATTGCAGTTGTGCAATTGGCATGTCTTTGAGAGCTGTTGTTTCATATATTAATGACTGTTCTGGTGAGATAAATAGTGTTAGGCATAGAACAAATAGAACTTTGTTTGTTTGTGTCTTTCGGCTTTTCCCAGTTAGGGGTCGCCACAGCGGAACTCCGGTCCGCTAATGATTGGTAGTTGATTTTTATGTGCCGAGTTACCAGCCCTGACGCATAACCTTCAACAAAGGTACGCCCATTCACACGTCTCCAAGCAGAAGACGCTCTAGCTGAGAATCGAACCGGACAGCATCTTACTATGAGGCGACAATGCTACCATTTAGGAAATAATGCATCTATTGTCTGCAAGGATCATTCAACCTCTATGAAACAAGACAATGCCCCTGACAACTTTGGAATTCCGGATGCAAGTATTCAGCAATCTGAGGATCCAGTTTGTTTAGAAGGAAACAAAAAACAAAAGAAAGGAACGAGGTCACAACAAATAACAAGGAAGAAAAAGAAACTGGTCAATGACCGTAAAGGAGAGAGAATACTGAAAACGCTAACTAACTAAAAAGGTCATCGCTTTGTTATGTAACACACAGCATACAGGCAATGATAAGGGGCAGGTGAAAAGGAAGACATTAAAACTGAACGTGGAAGGATTGAGGAACATTACGGTAAGAAAAAAACAGAAGAGAAAGACAGATGTTGACTGCATGGCTCAAACTGTGGATTTACAGTACCAGCTGGATGAGAATTTAATACACAGTGAAAACAGTGGGATTAATAAGACTAACGGTGATGAAGATCTGTCCTTCGTAACAATTGACAGAGCAAGTATTACTGTATCAGAAACTGAAGATTCTTCAGAGCTGGTCAGCAAAGATATTCTTGTAATTGGTGATTCAACTATTAGAGGAACAGATGCTAATATTTGCAGAGAAGAAAATTAACTTCTAATAGTGCTATGCTTGCCAGGAGCAAAAATAGAAGACGTGAGACAAGCCTTGGAACACCTTAATGTAAGGAAGTATGGATCCAGTTTTATTCATGTCGGTACAAATGATGTCATCCGCAAGGATTCTGTGACTGTTAGTATGGAACTGGCAGCTCTCTTAGATAGTATAGCTTGTATTGGTGTTAGGACGTATTTTTCATAAACCACCTATAAAAAGGATAGTCAGGTTACTGTGAATGAAAAGATTTTTGGGGTAATCACCTACGTGGAAAAAAATGTCCTGTTTTAAAAATGGAAATGTGTAGAGCACCCAAGCCTAGTTTTGGGCACACATGTTCAGACAGGAAGGCGTGCATTTGTCGAGATTAGGGAAGAAAATTTTTGCAGCAGATAGTTTGCAATATTTTGCAATATTTGACAAACACTAGGCAGGATTTTTGCCAGGTCGAAAATTTTACAGTTCACAGACAGCAACATTTGATGCATCTCTGATGGTTGTTAATGCTAGGAGCTTAATAGTAAAGTTTTTCTATTGGAAAATTTACTATGTTCCCACAAGTTTGATGTTGTTATTGTTTGTGTAACATGGTTAAAAAACATTGACTGAAAACCAGTTCTGTCAGCGTATAAATGTTATTAGTGTCCAGACATTCTAACAAAACATCAGGTGGAGTGTTATGATAGGGATTAAAGATAATTATGAGACCTGTGATTATTACATGTTCAATGATAACACCAATATTATAGACTGTGTAATTGTGGCAATAAAGACAACCCTGGAACGTAGAACAATTGTTGGAGTGTATAGACCACCAAAGTCAAGTGGAGATGACCTAGAGGAATTCATACATTCCTTGCACAAAACACAAGAATAATATTAGCTGGGGACTTAAATTTACCAGAAACAGACTGGAATGATAATGATTCAACAATGTTAGTAAGGAAATTATTCACAAAGTATATTTAGGAACAATAGTTGCTTCAGATTGTAAAAAAACCTACCTAGGAACAGAACATACTAGACATGGTTTGTGTTCCTAAAGAAATTACTGTTCAAGTCAAGTTTTACCACCATTCATGTGCAGTGATCATGGGGTTATAAAGGTTAATTTCTTACTAGATAATTCTGCCAAATTGAAATCTAAATCAATGCACAGAAGGTTAATTATAGATAATATGGAAGCAGTTCAGTCACTAACTGACTGTTCAGTGAAAAAGCTGTAGATAGAATGTGGACAGTTTTGAAAGAGAAGTTGTTTGAGTGCAAAAAAAAAAAAAAATCAAAAACAATGTTTAACATCAGGGTCTAGGCATACAACATCAGGGGGGTATATTTCCATAAGAACAAGATATCTGATTAGGGCGAGAGACAAAAAAATATAAGAAATGGAAGAGAGGTCAAACTACAGCTTTGAAAACTGAAATAAACAAGTTGGACAAACAGATTAAGCATAGTGTGAGGCAAGGTCAAGAAAATTTTGAAGAAAATCTATATAAAGATATTTAACATAATAGGAAGCCTTTTTATAGATACATAAGATATGGAAGGAGTAAAGACCCACAAATTTATAAACTGTGTAGATTCTAAATTCTATTCTCAGACACAACAGATTATAGATATATGAACAAAATCTTATGCAAAACATTTTGGCTCCACAAAATGGGTGATAAGTTGTCCTAGTAACATCTAAGTAACCTCAGATACTGGAATCAAATTAGATTATATTGAAAAAGAACTGCACAAACTGCATCCAAACAAAGCACAGGGAGGAGGCAGAATTAGTAACAATGACCTGAGAACACTTCAGCATGAACTTATGGCACCATTATATATATTATTCACTAGGTCATATAAATATAGGGAGATTCCTCAAGATTGGAGAAATGCAATTATCAAACCTGTTTTTAAGGGAAAGGGGAGTAGGACAAACCCAGAGTCATATAGACCCTCAAGTCTACTTTCATGTTGTGGAAAAGTAATGGATAAGGTAATATTGGATAAGTTATTGTCAGAACTGGATAGGCTGGGACTTGAAACCATACATCAGCAAGCATATTTTGAAAATAGATCTATTACCACCTGTAACATAATGTTCTATAACAATATAATAACAGCTATGAATGAAAAATTGTGCTGTGATGTAATTTATATAGATTTAACTTCAGCATTTGACAGGGTCATACACAAAACACTGATCAATAAATTAGTACAACTAGGTATTGATGTACTCTTGATAAGATGGATAGCTACATGGCTTACAAATAGGACATGGCAAGTATCATACATCAACTGGACAGGTGAAATTCTTGGTTACAGTCAGGGTGTCCCACAGGGCTCTGTACTAGGCTCTTAACTTGTTTAGATTGTATCTTTCAAACCTAACTTTTTCATCTAAAGTGTTCTACAGTCTATATGCAGATGACCTGAAATTGGGTAAACTGGTTACATGTGTTACAGATAAGGCATGTCTGCAAAATAACTTGACTATATTAACCATTCGGGCACAGGAGAATAATTTGCTGATAAATACATCAAAATCTAAGCCTATGAGATTTGGTAGGCATAAATTGAAAGGTGAATATGTAATACAGCACACAGTGATTGAAACTGTAGACTCGTTTAAGGACCTGGGTATATGGGTAGATTCAGCTATGAGTTTTTCTAATCAAATCAACCAATTGCATAATGATAATTATAGAACTATAGGTTGTATAAATGATTTATAAAATCTAGGAAATCAAAAATGAAGTCATTGTTAGTTACATTAGACCCAAACTTAAGTATGGAATAACAATATAGAAACCCTATAAAAAAACAAGCATGAGCAAATTGGAAAGAGTACAGTGGAAATATACCAAGATCATCCATGGATGTGGAAATTTAAGTTATTATAAAAGACTAAAATATCTAAACTTGTAAAGTGCCTCTTATAGATATCCAAGAAGAGAGCTTATTCAGGTATGTAGGGCATTTAGAGACAACTACCTCTGGGAATGCGTGGGGTTATCAAAAACTACTAGAGAATCATCAGACAACCTATGTGGAAGATTCTGTAGGAATGAGAAGTGTACTATTTGGGTCACGCCAACATCCAGTAGGCCCTAGACAACTGCCTAGGTTGTCTAGTGCTGGATACAGCTCTATATATACCACTTTCTCATGTCTCATCCTTACACTGTGGTGGAACTCATACTTCCTGTCCAGCTTAGAGGAATACTGCTTCAAGACAATTTCAAAGTTAAGCAAACTAAAAGAAAATCATAAAATTATATTCACTTCTATGGGAGTACTTGCAGTTCAGATTATTTTAGCGAACTCATGGGTTGGGGGTTGTTGTTGTGTATGTGTGTTGACATGTGCATCCATGTCTGTAGGGCTATGAATGAAGCTGTTTGTGTATGCCTAGGTGGTCACATGACGAGGGTTAGGCAGGGAATAACAAGTCTAAACATGTGAGTGTGTGTGTGTGTGTGTGTGTGTGTGTGTGTGTGTGTGTGTGTGTGTGTGTGTGTGTGTGTGTGTGTGTGTGTGTGTTGGAGAATGTGTATGTGTTTCTGTTATTGTGACAAGTGTGGGTGGTCTTGTTTATGGATGAATGGATATGGGGATGTGGGAGGATGTCTAGGAATTTGTGTGTGTGTGTGTGTGTGTGTGTGTGTGTGTGTGTGTGTGTGTGTGTGTGTGTGTGTGTGTGTGTGTGTGTGTGTGTGTGTGTGTGTGTGTGTGTGTGTGTGTGTGTGTGTGTGTGTGTGTGTGTGTGTGTGTGTGTGTGTGCGTGTCGATGGAAGCTTTCACTAACACAATGCAGGGGGCTCCTAGGGAGAACATTGGCATGGTCAGATCTGACAGTGCAGTCTTTCAATCAGAGACATATGAGCTGATAATGAGGTCTTTCTCACTGCGGTTATACCTGTCTCTGAATCACAATTTTTTCCATTATGCCAACTGATCAACTGATGTTGGACAATTAGAATGTGCACTGAGACTTTTTCATGAATCCTAAGGCGTAACTCGTGTTAGTATGCAAAATGCTTTCCCCATTCATTTGTCTTGTCTTTTTCTCCTGATAGTATTATAACTTCCGATATATATAATTTCTTCTTAGTGTCATGCATGCCACACTGTTAACCCACTGTTTCCTCTGTGCATCACTTATCTCTTTTAGTGAATCAAAGTTTTTGGGAGTGCATACTATAGTATTAAAGTCACTTCTGTCTGTCAGTCTTTGATTACCTTTCAGCCCTTGTATATTTGTGACATCAACTCTACCTTCTATCTGCATTATGGTGACATTTGACTCAGGCAGTGGTAATTTATCAGTCAGCAGCATATCAAAAGAGCAGCCAGTAAAGTTTGCAAAAATTCTTCTTTTTCCCTCCATTGCCCTTAGATCTCCACATTTATTTCAGTTACCCCTTCCAAATCACAGTCTGTGCTACAGATTCCCTTTCTTCTACTTGCAAATTACATGTTGCCACTTGCAGTCTGATAGAATGTCACCACTCATGGAATATGGAGAAATCCAGAGATGGCCCCTACACACTTCATATCTAACAACAGACCTAATCAGCATACTGAATACCTGCAACATATCAGTAAATTGTCTCAATGTTTGCTTCAGTAAACATGAAAGGTAAAGCTCATTGTTGTAATGTCAGTACAACAGTGCAATAATTAGATTAAGATGTCATTTGTAAGCTTTACTGATTAGGACTGTTGGTATATTTTCATACGAACACATCAAAATGTTATAGCACCGTCAGGTCCAGTTTTTGCAAAAAAAAAAATCAGATTTTTTTACTTCAATTTTTGGTTTGTTCCTCATAAAATTTGTGGATTTTGGGCAAATCATTGAGGACTGAAGTCACTAAATTTTATCAACTTCCTAAGTTTGCAGAAGCAATATTTAAAATCTGTCACTATTTTTGGGTGTTGCCCCCCCCCCCCCCCATTATTTCTGGCTTTGTCCAGATTTCTTGTGTTAAGAGGTCAAGAGGTATGCCCCTAGGTAAAAAAAAGCACAATGTTCCACATCAGTGAAGAAAGACACAGATAAAACACATATATTACTTTATTAAATTGTTGTTCTATATTGAAAGTTAGTAGACATGGAGGGCAGGTGACTGTTGAGAAGTTTACAACAGCTTTCCGTGAGCAATGCATGGGTAAGTGACTTGCTCACAGTCATACATTAAACAAAAGGAGGCTGAGCGAATCAAAACCTAGAGAACATGAAGCAGGTGTTTAACAGCACCTAGCCTTAACACTCTGCACTAACAGACGGATGTACGGAACTTTGCTCTCTGCCAGATCAGTCCTGAAAATCAGCAGTATTTTCCTATTGTGGTACTAAAATATATTAAAAGAAACAAAGCAGTTGGAATATCAGCTTCTGCATACCAAAAGACATTAGGATCAGATTGTATTGATGATAATGAAATTATTTTCTCTCTGAACAGACAGTAACTACCCAAATGAGAATTGTTTACAGCTCTTTGAGGATGGCATTTTCGTTCTAAATCTGTTTGAGCTTTAAATAATAGAGCAGCTGCTGGTTGTATGTGTAATGTTACTCCAACAGTTTGCTATTTTTATTCCAGATGATATTTTCTCATAAGCAAATGGTTCTGAGTTGACTGAATTGTGATAACAGCATGCATCTTTTTCTTACATGTCATTATCTGCTATAGATTTACCTCCATAGACTATAAATTCATGCATTAAAATAGCTAAGCGGCTACAATATTAAAACTAAAGAAAACATAGAACAGCACATCCAACTTGACAGCAGACAGTGGCTTCCTAACATACCCATTTGCTTTCTCTTAGTATCATTACGGATACTTTGTGATTTATAATGCCTTTTAGTTCTACACATTTTCTTTTCCACTATACTTTCTTTTTGTCACTTATGCTGATTTTTTATCCATTATGTTTTCATTTCCAAATGCCAGTAGAGAAGAGGTTCCAAACATAAACATACTTTTGAAAACTCATTATGATAAAATGTTTATCATAGCAATATTGTCCTTATTTCTTTCAACTGAAGTAAGAGCAGCTCTACACAGTCACAACTTTACTTGATTATTATTTTTTCATGAATCTTAATTGTAAACTGTTCACATGTGACAAATTCACCATCAATGTCATTAGGAAGTTAAATTGCCTGCAACATATGCACCAACTCAGGTCACTGATGATGAATTTGAAGTGCAGAGGTCCAACCAAGCGCACGACTCCAGTAAGAGCCACTAAACAGTACCGTCAACATGTAATATGTCTGCCAATCTAACCTGCACCTCTGTTTCCAGCTGTAAACCAGTTTAGAGTGACTTTGTGCATTTTTAACACATTTAGCATTGGATCACTATTCTGTTTACTTGTTATATGCCACAGTATTTCAAGTCATTAAATAATAATAGTAGATACTTTTGAAGACTTTTGTTATCTGGATATACTTAAAGATTGCTTTGTAAAGAAGAGCTGCATTTATGGGAGGAGGGAAAGAAGGTTTAAATAAAAGTTTACTGCATTAACAGAATATTCTTTTAAACAAGAAAAAAGGGCACTGTGAAAGTAAAGGGGAAAAAATTGGTTAACTGGGAGTGATGTAATTACAGATGATGTATATTGGGAAATATTGTCGGTGGAGATGGTGTTGATGTATGAAAATACAATATGAAGATGGTTAATTAAATGCTAACATCTGTAGTGCACATGACATACAATTACTGGATTGCATACAGTGTTATCTAAGGATAACAGAAAAATAACTGGTATACAAACATGGACTCCCAAGTATAAACATGGTGCATGAGCATTGTTTGTTATACGGTATTTGAAAGGATAATGCAGGAAGGGCTGTGAGGAGTACTTGCCCTGAATGTAAGAGAAAATATAAAATGCCTAGAGCAGCTCAGAAAGGAGAATGCGATGGTAAGAAACTATCTAGTTTTAGTAACACCAGGTTAAAAGTCTGACAACCTTACAAGCTCTTACATAAAATGCTGTTTCAAGATTTTATTTGACTGCAGTCAGCCAAACATTAAATCTCTACCCAAGGGAATATTTAAAATCTAATTTTTAACATCATCTGGGAGGTTGTGAGAATATAGCCATGCAAACCACCTTAAAATGGTACCAGAGGCCATAGCTCTTGAGTATCAACAGAGTCATACACACACCGTAAAAAATGAATAGTGAGTGACCCATGTGATAGAAGAAACTAAGTTATTTAAAGCAGATTTTTCCTCACAAGAAGAAACTGCAGATAAAACACCCCTCATACGTTCACAATCTTTCAGAACAAACTTTAACATATGAGCCTGACAATCCAAAATTCTGAAAATGAAAGTTGCAGAAGTATACACTTTTTTCCTCATACCTGTCAATAATGTTTCTATCCTTATCATTATGAGTAGGATTGAAACTAATTGCTTAAGGCTAGAGCTGTCGGGTCAGGTTTGAAAATAGTGCGTAAAAATTTAAATGATTGAGAAACTTTATACATTCTATCTAACATTTTAAGGCAGCTGGCTGACTACCAGGAAAATTGCAGGCAGTAATATACACATCCTCTAAAGCAGACAAAACAGGAAGAATCCGTATAGGCCCTGGAAAATCCTTCCATAAAAACACATGGTCTCAGAGACAGAGAAACTCCTACAGGGAGAATCAGGAACTGAGCTCTCCTCTGAGTCTGAATCAGAAATCTGAGGGGAAAACACTGCATCCATCCCTGCATTTTCTTATTCAGATTTAGAACATCTTCAGGAAAAGAGGAATCCCTCTTTCTTTTAACAGAAACTACTTTACAAGAAGGCTCACTAGCCTGTATTAAACCCTGCAAACTACTCCTAACCAAAGACAATTGAGGAGAAGTACATACATGTTTGGTTTTCTGTTTCATTTTGACTGTAAAAATGGGGCCAACCTTGTTACTAGTGGCAGGAGCAGCTTCCCCAAAGATGAGCGCAGCATTCTGAAACAACAGGAAAACCTTTCCTCTTCCCTCTCCTAGGAGCAACAAGAGAGTCTCTTCGTTGCCCACTGAGAGGTCCCCGACAGCTGCAGTACATGTGGCTAACCCCCAGTACATAGTGGCTGTAGGTGGTACAGCAGAGGGATCTGGGATAAAGGATGAGTGGTCTGAGGTACAACTAATGACCACAGCAGTGTCACCCACCTGTGGCTGAGACAAATGCTAGCATGCTGTAGTGGCAAAGGCTACTGGCTAATTTTTTTTTCTTTTTGTGGCTGGAAGAAGGACCGACCATAGGACTGGTAGTTTGTTCCATGGTCAAGCCAAAAATGGTGCCTCTTTTCCAGGGAAGACAAGCAGCAACTGCCAGTAAACACCACCAGTCCACAGAAGTGACTTTTATGACAGAAAAACACAGGAAAAAGCACTCTAAAATAGTATGCCAGTCACACAGCAGTAAAATAAACACAATTTCTCCATGGAAAAATGTTTTCAGTTATTTTACACCTCTTCTAAATGTCCAAAAAAAAAAAACAAGCGGTCAATTTAAAAGTATGTTACAGTCTTAAGACAGGCTGTTAAAACAACAGTTTTTGCTTTAAAATAACTTTCCTGAAGAGGACACTAATCAAACATCAACAAAATTAAGAAAATGGAAGTTTTTTTTCCCCAAAGAAAACTTAAAAGCTGCAAAAGAGTGTACTGATGTTCTTCGTGTTTCACTGTTGTAGTCATCACCTGTGGGTTATCTAGCTGTGGTAGCCCTCGGTCGGCCCGAATAACAGACTCAATGTTTTTTGCGCTGGCTGCCATCGCCTGTAATCTGATGTCAGGTCATCAGTGCTGTAAAGCAAGGCAGCCAACGTCATTACATCAGTCTTTCTTGCCATGGAGCTCGTAGCAGAAACAGTTCACATGAGTGCTGGTCGGTCGCTACCAGAAGTTGAATTTCAGCAGAAAATGTCTAAAGCTAAGTACCCCGTTGGAGACCCTTTTCTTTGCTCTAACCGATGTCTGAAAAAGTTAACAATTGTCTCTTCTGTGGAAACAGATCCCACACCGAGACTTTCATTCTTACTGCATCACTTGTTTAGGCCCAGACCACAACGTCCCTCGTTGCCAGTTCTGTGCCCTCTGTAATGCGAGAACCATTCGCCATAGAGCTCTTTTTGTAGACAATTATTTTCGTGTTCCATCTGCAAATTCCAATATGGTGTCCATCAGCCAACAATCTGTGGATATTCTGAAAAAATTTAGAGCTAAAGATAGAGACAGGCCATACAAGGCTAAGCCTTCCGACGATGCTACCGCTAAGCAAGTCATCAGTTCTCCGGAATTCAGTGAGGCCCTTTCGCAGCCCTTGATGCCTGCCTCATTATCTACGCAGGCCTCTTCAGAGACCCTTTCAGAGTCCGGTATGCTGCAGAAATCAACTTCGTCTTCTGAGCCTTTGGTTGTCTCTGCCTCGTTTGGGTCCGGAGCCGCGATGCAGGCACCGGCTTCCGAGGAGGCCTTTCGCACTACCGAATCTAGACAAAAACCGATGTCTTTGCATCCGACTACCGCTTCTCAGAGACCGACTGATTCTGTCAGGCCTAGAAGCCAGGCCACTCCTAGGAAATCTGCTTCTACCCACCATCTTGCTACTGCTCCCCCACACCAAGCTCAAATACTTAAAATGGCGGAGGATCTCATCTCCCTTATCTGTGGTACTTAGGCCCCTACTCCTAAAAGGAAAAGGCATCCTTCTCCAGAAATTGTGACAGACCAAGAGTCTGAGGAATCTGATTATTCTGCTTTTGAAGAGAAACAACATCCCTTAACTGTTTATGAGGATTCAGATGCAGAGGAATCCATCCCTTCTGCCTCCCCTCCCAAGGACCTTTCATTTGGGGAAACCCTTCATTCCCTCAGGGAACATTTCCAGTGGGAATCACAAGACTTCCCAAAGTCTAAGAAAAGACTTATAGAGTTTCTAGACCAACCCCAGCACAGACCCCTGGACATTCCACCTATTTTGGAGGTGGTGGATGATGTTTTCCATGAATCCAGCTTAGCCCCTGATGCCCTGCCTCCTGCTCCACGTAAACCTGACAGGTACTACAGAGTACCAGATTCTCACAAATACCTGTATAGGAATCCTGCTGCAGACCCTGAGGTCATTACACAGGGACCCAAAGGAGCTAAGAATAGTTCTGCCAAGAATCCTCTTCCTTCTGACAAAGATTCCAGAGCTCTGGACAGATGGGGGAAGAAAGTATACACCTCTACAACCTTAGCTATCAAAGCACTCAGTTGTCAGTTCCATATGTTAAAATATCAACAACACACAATTAAAACAGAAGATTGCTTCCTCTCTTGACTGTGCCAACACAAAGGAGCTGGCACAATTACTACACTCTGCTTGTCAAGTGACCAAGCACTCATTACAATGTGGATATGATGCCCTAGAAGCCTCTAGCAGGGCATCAGTGACAGGATCTGTTATTAGGAGACATTCATGGCTGAAGGAACAACCTCTCCCTGATCATGTTAAGTCTAAACTTATTGATGCACTCCTAGACAAGGGGTGCCTGTTTGGGGAAAAAGCAGAAGTGCTTAAAAAGATGGAAGACAAAGCAAAATCTATGCAAACAGTAAAAGATTTCTTTCAAGTTCAACCTCCCAGATTCAGAAGAAACTTTTCCTCTAAGCACTGGGCCTTCCCTGAACCCAGCAGACAGGGCCAAGATAAGCCCTGCAGTGACAGGCCAACCAGCCCCCTATCCCAGGGTCAGCAAAGAAGCAAACAGTAGACCCCTTCCATCTCTAAGGCAGGGCTTTCTAAGCTAAGCTTTTATGGCAAGCAGTAACAATGACTTTCCCCCCCTCCCTTCATCATCAAAAACTAGGACGAAGGCTCACCCTCTTCAAAGACAATTAGGTTTCTATAACCAAGGACCAATGGGTCTTAAAAATCATTTCTCAGGGATACAGATTCTCTTTCAGCGAACTCCCAATTCCAAGAGGGTACCCAGACCTCCCCCCAAACCAGTGGGCAGAGGCATTGAAACAGGTCCAAACTCTAATATCCCAGGGGACAGTAGAACCTGTCCCTCCAAATCAAACAGGAAAAGGTTTTTACTCCAGACTATTCTTGTTCCCAGAAAAGAGGGCACTTGGCGCTCTATCCTGGATCTATACAAACTGAACACCTCCTTGGTGGTCCCCAAATTCAAAATGCTTACTTTGTAGCAGCTCCTGCCTATGCTAACAATAAATGCCTGGCTCGTAACACTAGACCTAAAAGATGCCTACCTCCACATCCCCATCAGGGAATTGTGCAGAAAATTCATGCACTTCAGAGCAGGCTCTCAACACTTTCAGTTCTCTGCACTGCCCTTTGGCTGATCTACTGCTCCCAGAGTATTCACCAAATGCTTGGCCCTGGCTATAGCATTCTGCAGACAGAGAAATATACAGATGTGCCCTTACCTGGATGAATGCCTCATTCAGGCAGAGGGCAAAGAAGAGTTGTTCCAGGACCTTCTCTTTGTCAAATCTCTCCTTACTTCCCTAAGGTTCACCATCAATGAGAAAAAAAATCAAAACAAATCCCAACCAGGAAAATTATCTTCCTGGGAGATGTGCTAGACACAGCATCCCAAATGCCATTCCTATCCCCAGAAAAACAGAGCTTCCTGCCTCTCTACTTCACCCAGCTGGCTTCCAGAAGCCACCTAACTGCGAGGAGGTTAATGCATAACCTGGGATACATGGCATCTTCCATCACCAGGCTCCACATGAGAAAACTTCAGTGGTACTTAAAGAACCTTTGGTGTCACCACTCACAGTCCCTAGAGCCAACACTCCATCTGATCTCATGTATAAGGGCTGGCTTTCTCTGGTGGGCAGAGGCCTGTGCCATGAAAAAAGGTCCTCCCTTCATCCTCCGCCCTTCCAGCCAGACCATAACCACCAACGCTTCAGACATTGCTTGGGGTGCTCACCTAGCAGGCAGGTGTACTCAAGGCCTTTGGAATGACCAGCAACTTCAGTTGCACATCAATCAGAAAGAAATGATGGCAGTACAAAAGGCTCTGACTTCCTTCCAACCTCATCTCAGGCCAGGGGTCCTCCTTATAAAGACAGACAACACCACAGTGATGTGGTACATCAACAAGCAGGGGGCACCCAATCTTACTCCCTGTGCAGGTTAGCCATGAGTCTCTGGCTTACAGCCACCTCCATGGGGCTACACCTAATTGCTCAATATGTACCAGGGGTCAACAACACCCTGGCAGACCACCTAAGCAGAAACTTACTGGACCCCCATGAATGGCAGCTCCACAAAGAAATCTTTCTGCAAATCACTCAGGAGTGGGGGACCCCAGAAGTGGATCTCTTTGCCTCACATCTCAGCCACCAGTTGCAGACGTTTTGCACCAGGGAGTTTCACCTAGCATGGAAGATGGATGCCTTGACCTTCACATGGAACTCCCTGTTTGTGTACGTGTTCCCTCTTCTGCCCCTTATTCCCAAGGTTCTAATCAAAATAAGAGAGGAGAGACCAAGAGCCATCCTCATTGCTCCAGACTGTCCCAGACAGCATTGGTACCCCCTGTTACTCAGCCTGATCTTACAGCCCCCAAAGCTGCTTTCCCTGATGTCAGACCTCTTGACCCAGGAGAGGGGGAAGGTACTGCACCCAGACCTACAGACTCTCAATCTTTCGGCATGGCTTGTACACTAAAAACTAACAAGGAGTCCCTGTTAAGCAAACAGGTCATGGACATCATCACAGAAGGCAGAAGGCCCAGCACAAGAAAATCCTATGCAGGAAAATGGAAAAGAATCTGCTCCTGGAAACAATCAAAGGGGGGCAGTACCTGCCAACCTCTTATCCCTCTCATCCTGGATTATTTTATTATTTATTTTTATTTTACATTTGATGACCAGGAACGTCCAACTGGACACAGGTCCAGTTTCAGCAGAGGCTCGGGGAGAAAAGCTCCACTTAAAACAGTGCTACAAATACATTTTATAAAATACATAACCGTACTCTTAAGGCATACAAATAAACATATGAGAACATATTTGACATTTCTTCAAATACATATAAATCAATACCGTCAGAATAAAACATTGTTAGGTAAAAATAAGTATTCAGAGGTTAGAGACTTATAGGTGATCTTTGGCAGAATCCTTGCAACATTACAGTGTAGTGGATTAGCCTGGGGAGTCACATGTGCACAGCTAATTGTTAGAAGAGTGGGTTTTGAGTAGTTTCTTAAATAGTGAAACAGAGCTTGTAGAAGTTATGTGGTTTGGGAGTGAGTTCCAGATTACCTTGCAGAGTTGCTTAATAATGGCCTCTCTTTCTCCTCTATTAAAATTCATGCCTCAGCCATTTCAGACCATTATTTATTTATTTATTTATTTATTTATTTACATTTGTTGACCGGGAGTGTCCAACTGGACGTTGGTCCATATTCAGCGGAGGCCCGGGGAGAAAAGCTTCACAGTTACAATATACAGACCGTAGTTACATTGGATTTACATAGCAATTAACAATTTGATCAACATAGCAATTAACAATTACAAACATAGTTACAGATGAAGAACATAGTACATCAGTAGACAACAAGAATCTTTATCATCTGCAAAAGTACGTAACAGACATTAACAAATGTTACAGTAAGAAGTTCCTGCTGTATAATAAGTAGTTAGGTTTATGAGCATCTGAGTTTGCTATAATCAAGGTAGTTAGTGGGGTGGAAAGAAAGGTAGTGGGTGAATGGGGTGGGTGATATTAGAGGGGGAGTTGCAAGGGCATAGCCAGCATGTTTTTAGGTGCACTTTTAGTAAGGTTTTGAAGTGGGTGCATGATGGTATGGAGGTAATTGTGGGTGGGAGGGAGTTCCATAATTTGGCTATGGCATAAGAGAATAGTGCTTCACCAGCAGAGTTATTGGCTTTAGTGATCTGCAAGTGATTTTTGTTGCTGGATCTTAGTGGTCTGGTGGTGTGATAGGGAAGGAGTAAATTCTGGAGCGAGTTCAAGCCAGCCCAGTTCAGCAAGTGAGAGACAGTGGTGACTACGGTAGGATGCCCCTGTGGCGAATTTGGAGATTTTGTTGTAGCAGGTCTCTAGCTTGTTTAGATCGCATTGCCTTAGGTTGGTCTGTATTGGAGAGGCATAAAGTAGGGTGGAGATAAGGTGGGAATTTGCTACTGAAATCTTTGCTGCTTTGGTGAGAAGTTGCTTATTTCTGTATAATGCTCCTAGTTTTTTGTGGACTTTTTTATGGTCATGGATATGTGAATGTCAAATTTGAGTTTCTTGTCTATTTCCACTCCTAGCAATTTGGTGTGTTCTGTTGGGTGTATAGTGGTGTTGTCTTTTGCTGTGATATTAAAGTGAGAGTTGTTTTGAGTATGTTTGGTGGGTTGGAAGATGAGTAGTTTAGTTTTGTTTGGGTTGAGAATTAATTGGGCATAGGATAACCAAGTTTCAACAGAGGAAAAGGATTCCTGTGTGACTTTTTGCAGTTTGGGTAGGGACTGGGCTGAGCAGATGATGGTTGAGTCATCTGCATATTGTATGAGTGTGCCATGTTTGGTGGCAGAGGGTAGATTATTGGTGAAAATAGAGAAGAGTAGGGGTCTAAATATGGATCCTTGGGGACCCCCTATAGAGACAGGTAGTTGGGGAGATATGTCATTCTGCCATACAATGGATTGTTGGCAGTCAGATAGGTAACTTTGAAGCCAGTCGGTGACTGATTGAGAGAAGGATAGGTTATTGAGGACAGAGATGAGTTGTTTGTGTGGGACCATGTCAAATGCTTTAGATAGGTCTAGGAAAGTAGCAGCGGAGAGATAGTCATTGTTGTTATGCTGAAGGATAGTGTTAGTAAAGGAGAGTAAGGCAGTGGTGGTGCTATGGTTTGGTCGGAAACCATGCTGAGTATTGGAAAGGAGGTTGTTAGTAAGGAGGTAGTCTGAGACCTGAGACTGAATGCATCTCTCTAGTATTTTGGAGAGTGGAGAGAGAATAGCTATGGGGCGGTAATTAGTTAGTTCTGTGGAGGGGCCACCTTTGTGGAGGGGAATTATATGTAATACTTTCCATAGTGTGGGAACGTAACTTTCTGACAGAGATCGGTTAATCAAGATGAATACTGGGTAGGCTAGAGCATCAGCTGCGATTTGTAGGTATTCACTTGGGAGGTTGTCTGCTGCTAATTTGGTGGGCTTAAGTTAGTTAAGAGTTTTTTTTTTTATGTTGGAGGTAGGAACAGGAGAAAAAGAGAAGACAGTGGGGAGATTACCAGTTGAAGGTGTGGGTTGGAGGGGAGAGTGGTTGTGTTGTCTAGCTAGTGATAGTATGGTTTGTGTAAAATTTGTGTTGAATGAGGTAGCAATATTTTCGGAGGAGTGAGGTATGTTAGGAGGAGGGGTACTGACTTTACCTGGGTGGAGGATGGAGTTTATGGAGGACCAGAATTGTTTGGGGTTGTGTTGGGAGGAGTCTAGGGCAGACTGGTAGTATTGGAATGTGTCCTGTTTTATTAGCTTTTTGACTCTATTGCGTAGTTCTAGGAATTTCTGTCTAGTTGAGAGGGTTTTGGTTTTGCACTAGTGCTCCCAGGCTTTATCCCTGTTTTTCATTTCTGACATAGCGGTTTTCTGTAGCCATGGGGAGGGCTCTACTTTGGTTCTGGAAAGTCTTATGGGGGCATGGTAATTAAGGATGCTCAGGAAGGTAGTATTAAAAAATTCAACTGCATCATCAAGACTGAGGTACTTTAGAGGATGCCAGTTACATTCTTTGAGGGATGAGATGAATGTGAGTGGGTTAACATTTAGTTTTTTACGTATTTGACGGTAGATGACAGGTTTAGTGTGGTATAGGTGATTTTTGAGTAGGAATGTTGGGTGGGGTGATCACTGAGGCTATCTGATAAGCACCCTGCTATAAATGACTGGGGGCTCTTACTGACTAGTATCCAATCCAGGGTAGTGTGCTTGTTGGAGTTTTTATTTATCCTGGTTGGTGACTGGTCTAGTTGGGTGAAGCCATGAAGGTTTAGATGATGGGTTGGTTGGTTGTCAGAACAGGATTGCCAGTCAATATTGAAATCACCTAAAATTATAGTTTCTTGGAGGAGATGGAGGGTAGACCAGCTGAGGAGGTTTTCTAGTGGAGGGATGTTTTGGCCAGGTGGGAAGTAGTATCCAATTATGTTGATGGCTTTAATTTGGTTTATTTTGAGGTTGAGATTATGATTCAGACCCATCCCTCTTCTCTCATCCTTTGATTAAGCAATTCCTCAGAGCAGCTTCTAATATCAGGCCTCCCAGAAGCCCTCCCATGCCACCCTGGGACCTGAATTATGTGTTAGAAAAACTAACCTTACCTCCTTTTGAACCTGCCGCTTCTACAGAATTGAAATACCTCTCATGGAAGACTGCCTTCCTACTAGCTATCACATCAGCCAGAAGGGTCTCGGAACTTCAAGCTCTCATGGCTGTTGAGCCCTTCATCATTTTCCATGCAGACAGAGTCTCCCTGAGGACTATCCCCTCCTTTATGCCCAAGGTGGTATCTGATGTGACCCTTAACCAGGCCATACACCTTCCCACCTTCTTTCCCAACTCTCAAAACAAGGGGGAAAGAATCCTACACTCACTAGACATACACAGGCAACTCAGATACTATCTGGACCATACTAAGCCATTCAGAAAAACAGACCAACTACTTGTAAGCTTTGCCCCAGGGGCAGAGGGGAACCCATCTCCAAGCAAACCATTTCCAAATGGATTTCACACTTTATCCATTTCTGCTACAGACTACATGGGAAACCCATCTCTAAGTCTATCCATACCCACTCCACTAGGGCAACCTCCACTTCCTCTGCCTTCCTCAGAGTACCACCCATGAGGGACATCTTGGAAGCGGCTTCCTGGACCATACCTTTACAAAACATTACCACCTACTCCTCTTTTCTAAGTCTAGGGCAGGACTTGCCTCTGCAATTCTGCAGGGCCTCCTAACCCGTACCTAGGACTCAACCTATCCTTCCACCCCTTTCCTCAGCTTTGCGAATCCTCCCACAGGTGATGACTGCAACAGTGAAACACGAAGAACATAGTACAGTTGTGTATTCTTACCATAAATGTAGATGTTAGAGTGTATTCACTGTTGCAGTCTTAGTTTCACTCCCTCTGTCCCCCACTTAACATCTTCCCCTAGGGGGACATAAGCTTCCCTAGGTGGATTTTAGCCACCAGGACCACGTCTCTCTTTTCCCTTCTGCTACTGATGGGTTAGGGCAAGAAAAAACAAGGTAATGATGTCGGCTGCCTTGCTTTATAGCACTGACAACCTGACAACAGACTACAGGCGACAGCAGCCGGCACACAAAATCATTGACTCTGGTATTCAGGCACGCCAAGAGCTACCACAGCAGGGATAACCCGCAGGTGATGATTGCAACAGTTAATACACTTGAACATCTACATTTATGATAAGTGTACACAAGTGTATGTTCTGTGACAGTAAACCTCTGAAGGGCTTAGCACCCAAACTTGTCTTTTATTCGGTGCAGCTCAAGCTGCCTGACAGTTTGCACATGTGGAGTGTGCCCAGAAGCTTTGGAAGTCGGCAGTCTGTTATATCCTTGGCAGCATATAACCCATATAGCTAAGGCTACCGCAGCCATGATCGATACAACAAATATAATAATTTAACATCATGATGGCTAATAAATAATGTAAAGATACATGATGTGGTATATTCCCACTGAGCTACATACTTAATTGAATTCTCTGGAAGCTATACCACATGACATGTGAGCTGCTGTTGCCAGCATATAGCACTGAAGCTGCAATCCAATGTGTAGTATTCTCATTTTTAAATTAAAATACACATGCATATCTGTGAGCTAAAATGCATTATTATATTTATCAGTCTGATGAAGTCAAATGATTACAATGTTATAGTCTAATTTTAATCAAACTCAATGTCACTCAATGTCATTTCAGGAGTTTACAATTATTAAGGTATGAATTATACATTTCCCCTTTAAACCAATTGACTGTCATCTACTTGAATGCAATTAAGCTTTCTGCCTTCCTCATATTCACCAACAAAGCATTCCAAAGCCTGCTAACCCTGTGAAATAAAGGAAATGACGTAACATAGTCCTTAATGAGCTATTACCACCATATGAGAGTTGTTCCGAGTTCTTAGTAAATTCCATGCCCAGTGAGCATACTGCATAGCCAATGTAGCAACTAACTTCTCATAATTATAACATTTAAACAATACTATTAAATTCCCTCTTAACAACCAAATACAGTGAATGCCAATTCAAAAACTCCAGTCTTTCTCTATAGCAAAGGAACTTCACTGCCATAATCTTATCCTGTATAAAATCTTTCTGCATTCTCTAGTTTGTCATGAGTTTGATTGTATATTCAAAATAGGACACAGTACTTGAAAAGTGGCCTTAAAGTATATCTATTAATTGGTATGAAAACCCTAGCAACTCTACTAGTGATGCATCTTAAAATATTTCTCATAATTCCAGACTTTTTTGAAAACACCCTTCAATTGTTCTTCAAAGCTTTAAATCATCAACAAAAATACCTAAATCAGTAATACATTTGTTTTTGTTAAAATATGATTATCCATTTCTTATGGATATTTATGATTATTCCTTCAGGAAATGAAGAACCTTACGTATTTTTCCATTGAAATTCATACCATTAACTACAATCCATTCATTCAATTTATCTGGATACTCTTGTACTAAATGATGGTTTTTGATAATAGTTACAATACCCCGTACTTTGGTGTCATCATCAAATTTGCTAAGCCATGTGTTTTGGGTTGCTGGAAGTATAGAGATAAACATCCCAAACAATACAGGGCCCAAACAGGGCCTTAAAGTACCTCAGTCTTGACTACCTCTTCTTCTGAGAGACACCCTTTTAACTATTCCTTACAGCTTCTACAGTTCAACCAATCAGCCACCCTATTTGTTGTAAAAGAGTTAATTCTCAAGGACTGTATAGTTCTTATAATTGAAATATGTGGCACTTTGTCAAATGCTTTTGCAAAATTTAAATAGATGACATCAGCTGCTAAACTGCAACAGCTGATAAAAGTACTTACTCTGTACGCTCTGTATATCTGTCAATGAACTTTCCATTTATTCCCCATGTAACAATTTCTCTTTTATATATATATATATATATATATATATATATATATATATATATATGTTTAAGTTTGTAACCTCAGCCATAGTTGAGTATTAAGTCATTTGGTTTTCGACAATCTGTAAGACAATGGTTGTGACGATATACTTAGTGAGCTCCGTAGCTCATTGTCATGAAATTTTCTGCACGTTTCAGATAGTTCTCACCACTTATCTGTTGGATTGTGGATACTGTGGACTGGTCATTATATGTCTGAATCCACATTTTTGTAAACATTTTCACAATTCCAGACTTTTATTTGTGGACAGTTGTCAGATATGAAAGATTCAGGTTTTGCTTTGTTGATGAATAATGACTAATCGCATTTTGCACTTGTGGTGTTTATCAGTTTTCATTTTTCATGGCTGTTAGTTCAATTTGGCTGTACGAAAGATTTCAAACTCTGTATGTCTAGGCTGTACAATTTCTAAACTATGAAACATATGTGAAACCTCAGATAATAATGAAGGGAAAAGTATACTTCTGGGTTTGTTTGCGTTATAATATATTGCATTGCTAATTTATAAAAACTGAATGCACTACTATGATTGTAAGAAGACTTTTTACTGATAACGTTATTTATACCTTTCTAACAGCATTTGATGTTTTCACTATATTTAAATTTTTTGGCTTATACTTTTAATTCAGTTTATCAGAAAACGTTCTTGAATGTAAAGATATGGGTATGCTGCTAAAGGTGTGATATTCCTCAGGCCAGAGCAATTAATTAGTTGGAATGCTGATTTGCCATCCATACATCAGACATCTATATATGCATTATAATTCTTGTAGAAAATTAGCATTTATATTGTTTTTCAAGTTTATGGCGACTAAAACAGAGACTGAAACAAAAGCACAAGAGACTGATATTGTCACAGTGTCTGTAGCTGGCAGAGACTGCATAAGTATAGTTGGTTTCCTAGATTTGGAAACAAAAAATAAAGGGGGAAAAAAAGGTGAAATCACTGTTGTATTGAAAGTTGTAAAACTAAAAAAAAAAATAACTCATCTGCAAGGCATGGCATACTCTTGAAGCTAGGATAGAAAATGCATATATCTGTTGTTTATGATTGGTCACTGTGGCTCTGAATTTACTGTAATTAAATTAAGGCTAAAGTGTGTCTTTCCTATCCATGTCCATTCCACCTGTCTATTAAATTAAGTATATAAAATAATTGTGATATTATTTGTGTTTTCACTTTTAGGTACAGTAACTAGAATGTTTTGTCTTAGATGGCTGTAATAATGAGTGTATTTAAAATGTGTTGTCAGTATTATTTATTTAACATTTTTTTACTGGGAAAGTTCAACTTGGAACGAGACAATTTTCAGAGGCGGCAAAGGGATAAACACTCCACATGCATGGCTTTGTAATGTGAGAGAAAAGCAGAGCACCCAGAGGAAACCCACACAAATGAAGAAGGGCACGCAGACTCTGAACATAAGGCACACCAGCCAAGAATCAAACTGGAGGACCTCTTGCTGTGAGGTGACAGTGCATCTGCTGCACCACTGCACTGCCCAGTACCTAGCAGTTTTAAAATAAATGCATTTTTACTGTGGGTTAGATTAATGAACTCTACATCTAATGTATTAGATCATGCCTTTATCACTTTTATCATTTTTAGATAAATTAATTTGTCTGTGAGTTAAAGTAATGAACTCTAAATCCATTTCTTATAATCCCCTTTTACATATTTTGTGCAACCGAGTGAGCCACAGAATCATGTCATTGTTTCTCTTCAGGGCTGAAAATGAGACTTGGCTCAAATTTTATTACTAAGTTAACAGGAAAACCAAATTAATTGAATATTTTACTAAGGCACTCACCCCCTTCCATTTCACATTGTGGCATTAAAAAAATCTTATTTCTAAACATGAGCAAACAGTTACTGTATATTTCACTGAGTACCTGCCCACATTATACTAGTGTGGTTACTGAAGTAAAACCATAACAGTGGTAGGGGATGCAATTAGTGATTCTATTGCCTGTCCCTGTATAAGCTTTGCAAACCATTACATGTTTTGATTTACTGTATTTTTTCTTTTTGTTTAGGTTTATATATGAAACAGAACACTTCAACGGAGTTGCAGAGCTGCTAGAAATTCTTGGAAGGTAAGTGTGTTTCTGTATATTTCTAAAATGAATCATTTAAATGGTAATCAAATAACTCAATAATGTATTAATTTAGAAATATTGATGCTATTGTTCAATGAAGTAATGAATGTCTAATACATTTTTGTCACATTAATGCTTTAAACACATTTTCAATCCATTTCATGTGTTCAAAAGCTTTCACCTTCAAACCAAGCACTTGAACAACTAATATTTTAAAGCACAGTCTCGTTGATATAGTAGGATGGATGAACACTATTTTGTGGTCCATATCATCAGCTGATGTTTTGACTTTATATGTGGTATTTGGGCAATGTGTAACTCATTATATATACATCCACAACCCCCTTTTTCCTATTTTGAACATGGGGCATATAGATAGATAAACAGATAAACGTGTATACATCTCTCTCTCTCTCTCTCTCTATATATATATATATATATATATATATATATATATATATATATATATATATACACACACACACACACACACACACACACACACACACACAAACAATATACAGACATATATATATAAACACCAAAAATAGCTGAATTTGCTTATAATCAACATCTGCTTAGTTGACAATTTGGTCAACTAAGCAGAGGTGACAGGTGTGTGATATCGCACAGTTCTCGGGGTCAGGAAGCTTGTAGTTCTACTACAACGTCCCAGGTGCTCAAACACCATTTTCTCAAAGCCAAGGACTCCTAATTATGTTCCAGTTTGGTAGATTCCTTGAAGAACCCTTAATGTAATCTTGTTTTGTGGTGGAGTGCACAACATGCATATACACTGTGGTATTTTTATTATGTGATTTTTTGTAGGGCTGCATGTAGTTCTGGTGTAGTGGGAACTTCAGGCACATTTTTAAATTTATTGGCATATTTTGCTAGGGGTTGCTTTCTACACTTGCTGTCATCCAGGTAATGGTAGCCAAGCTTGAGTACTTCTCATAGTGCCATAACCTTCCCAACAGAAGTGCAGTTTTGACAGCTACATTATCCCTCAATAATGCATGCCACATTACAACTTAAAATGATCCTAGTGTTATTGCCAGCCTGCTTAACAAACTAGAATCATGCAAAGCCTAGTTATTTGAGCAGAGCTCTCATATATGGCCTTTCTGATGCATGGCTCTAACCTGGCATCCCACTTTCTCCAGAGATTAATATTCCTTATAGATACGTTGCGAGGATTTGCTATGAATCATCATGTCTTATTTAATCATCAACTGACAATTCAGCTCCTAAGCATCTGAAACTTTGGGAGGTCAATCTCAAAACAGCAACACTCCCAAGGCATACCGCTCAACTGTATAGATTTTCACAGACTGTCCAGATTTTGTACTCATATCCATTTTTCATACACTTGTGGTTTTCTGTCAAATTAGTGGTAAGTCATTACAGCTTGCAGTTAGAAAATAATGACAGATATTTGAGTTTTAGACTTCATATCCTTCAGAAAATTCATGCTAATGCAAAACCTATTATTCTAGCAACCTTCTAAGTTTGTAAGAGCAATATTTAAAAATTGTCCCTATTTTTGGACCTTTGTCCAACTTTTATTTATAGCTTTGTCCAGATTTCTTACTCTAGGAGGTTTGAGAGGTATGTCCCAAGGTCACAATTTTGTTTGTAGGGGGCAAGCCAGCCCCCTGCACACTGATGCCCCCCAAAACACTCCTATCCACCCACAAACATATGTCTTTCTATATATATATACATATATATATATATATATATATATATATATATATGTATATATATATATATATATATATATATATATATAACACACACACACATATATGTATATATATATATATATATATATATATATATATATATATATATATATATATTTATTTATATATATATATATATATATATATATATATACACACATATATATGTGTGTGTGTTTGTGTGCGTGAGTGTGTGTGTTTGGTGGGGGTTTGGGGTGCATATGTATTAACTCTGAGACTGCACAAACTTGGAAAAAATGGAGTAAGTGATACAGACACAACAGTCTCCTCCTTATACTTTTCCAAGTGTAACTGTCAGTACAAGATGCTGTTGACCTCCAATCGACCTTCTGAGCATCAGTCAGCTGGCTGCTGGCATACAGTGGGTTCCCATTTTAGGGGCAATATGCCATTTTAGAGAGCAGATGGTTAGGTCTTGCTACTTCTTAGGCACAGCATCATTACTTCTGTTAATGAAGATGGGTCCAGTCTTGCCTTGTCTGTAGAAATGCTGACTGGGTCTACTACTGAGATAGCACCCATGAGCGCCTGCATTGCACCTCATTCCTCATCACTGAGTGTCTAAACTGCACCTCCTTCCTTACCACTGAGTGCCTGCACTACACCTCCTTCCTCACCACTGAGTGCCTGCACTGCGCCTCCTTCCTCACCACAGAGAGCCTGGAATCCACCTTCTTCTTCACCCCTGAGTGCCTGCACTGCATCTCCTTCCTCACCGCTGAGTGCCTGCACTGCACCTCCTTCCTCACCACTGAGTGCTTGCACTGCACCTCCTTCTTCACCACTGCGTGCCTGCACTGCACCTCCTACCTCACTACTGAGTGCCTGCATTGCACCTCCTTCCTCACCACTGAGAGGCTGCACTGCACCTCCTTCCTCGCCAATGAGTACCTGCACTGCTCCTCCTTCAACATCACTGAGTGCCTGCACTGCACCTGCTTCCTCACCACTGAGTCCCTGCACTGCACCTACTTCCTCACCACTGAATGCCTTCATTGCACCTCCTTCTTCACCACTGAGTGCCTGACTGCACCTCCTTCCTCTGCACCTCCTTCCTCACCAGTGATTGCCTGCACTCTATCTCCTTCCTCACCACTGAGTGCCTGCACTGCACCACCTTCTGTATCACTAAATGCATGCACTCCATCTCCTTCCTCACAGCTGAGTGCCAGCACTGCATCTCCCTCCTCTGCACTTCCTTCCTCACCACCGAGTGCCTGCACTTTATCTCCTTCTGCACCACTGAATGCCTGCACTGCACCACCTTCCACGCCACTAAATGCCTGCACTGCATCTCCTTCCTCACCAGTGAGTGCCTGCACTGCACCTCCTTCCTCACCAGTGAGTGGCTGCACTGCTTCTCCTTCCTTACCAGTGAGTGGGTGCACAGCATCTCCTTCCTCACCAGTGAGTGGCTGCATTGCATCTCCTTCCTCACCGCTGAGTACCTGCACTGCACCTCCTTCCTCACCACTGAGTGCCTGCACTGCACCTCCTTCCTCACTACTGAGTACCTTCACTGCACCTCCTTTCTCACCACTAAAGATCTCTACCAGTCTGTGTGAAGTCTACTAAACAGAGAACAAGGGAAGCTTTCTTTTGGTTGAGGAATTAAATTACCCTTAATTGAATGAACAGAGGCATCAAATAAGGAAACTGTTGGATAAGATAGTCATGCAAAGCTGGTCTCTTGACTCACATGACCCAGCCACTCATCTGGAAAATATTCCTTGTTAGGTTGAGTAATTGTACTAAAAAAGTTAAATAAGATCGATCAATCCATACGCTGCCAGTTCTTCTCAGTGGTCATTGCCAGGGAATTCTGTCATGGCATGAAAAGGGACACATACCCTTTGGATCCTTGATCCCACATAAGAATTTTCTATGGCCTTGGAATAGGCCATTATGCTATACCTTCATACTGCAGATTGATAATGAACAACCTGAGGGGCCAAAGATGTGGTATTTTCTGAAGACACTCCTGGAGAAGTTACTGCATACTTAAGTGAAACATTCAATCTTTACCGTGTATACATGAAAAGGATGACTGATGCAGATATCTAGGAAAGTTTCTAAAGTTGGAGATGATTCACAGTAAGATTCTAGACCAAAAAAAAAAAAACAGTAGTGTCCCTCATCAGTTAGGTGTACATAATATTATGGAATAAGTACAAGAAAGAAAGCAAGGCAAGTAAGGCTTCATTAGGACAGAATATAATGATTTAAGGAATACTCCAAAGGCTTGTGAAGAGATGTTTTCAGGCAACAAAGGAAAAAATATTCCATTGTCTTCTGTCATTGCTTTGGCAAGAAGGTCTCAGCCAGAATTAAAGTGTCATTGCTAAAGTTTCCTGAAACAGTCTTCTCAGTCATTTTAAGTGTCTAACTTACCCCACCGATATACTTCAAAATCTAGGGCCTATACCGGAATGTGTCCAACCACCTCCTCCACTTTTGAATGGTCTCTGACAAACAGGTGGTACAGCTTCTTTGAAACCTCCTTAGAAGTGGAAGAACCAGAGATTTATTTCATCCAGACTCTTCAAGGATGCTGCTGTGAAACCATTCAGCAACAATTTTTTTTTTTTTTGTTAACCAGGTAAACAGAACAGTATTAGAAAAGAACATTTCAAAAGTAATGAGTCTATAGCAGTAGCAGTTTTGAATGCAAACACAGTGAATGCCGGTAATACACTGAAGACCAATCAGGATCTGTAATCATACGCCATAACATTTTGCACCCGGGACAGTTCCCCATTTTGCCCCATTCTAGCTACATCTCTGTTAAAAAGTATTACCAATTTCCTTGGGGTCAGAGAAGGAGGTACCACTAGATATAAGTCCAGTATAAAATTGTTGGTCACTTGCAAGCTAATATAGATGAAGAAGACAGTCTTTTGAATTAGTTGCAACCCTGACTTTGTAGTCAGCCTGCATTTTTCAAGAGTAAGTTTAATTTATTTACTTTACCTGTCAGAAATCACTTTTAAAATGCAGAAGTGTACCATCTGTAGATGAACAGGTCTTTTTAATTTGTTAGTTTGAGAGTTGTACAACATGAATTTAGATTTACGTTTGCCATTATGCTCACATCAGACTGGTATAGATGTATCAGTACATCTTTCCGAGAGGGCATAATATTTAGGGCAGTAGGCAGCAGTATCAGGTACAAGGGTTGCTAGCGAGGTG
Source organism: Protopterus annectens (assembly GCF_019279795.1). Taxonomy (NCBI): domain Eukaryota; kingdom Metazoa; phylum Chordata; order Ceratodontiformes; family Protopteridae; genus Protopterus; species Protopterus annectens. The sequence continues at coordinate 360,355,953 of NC_056738.1, forward strand.
CACCATTTAGAATCAGCAGAGAGACTGGTAAATAGTAAGTAGTCGGTTTTGTCGTGATCACTTGACTGTGAAAGAGTTATTATGGGCCATAAAACAGCTTTTTAAAGAAACAGTCACACTGAGATGATCAGATGTGAATACGGAATGGAGATCAAGTGAGGAGAGCAAGTGGGAGAATTGCTTATGTGGATGTAAAACTTGATTAACATGATGGGTAGGGGACAAATTGTCAAGAATACTGGCATTTACAAAGTCCAAAAATCTCTAGGGATATTTGTTTTTAACAATGATATGGTTGGCATTTTATGTATGGATAGCAAAAGAAACCCACTGGAAGGGTATGTTGTTTGGTGTGTTAACGTTTATGACTGGTTAAGGTATTCTGAATGCTCAAAATGGTTCATAGTGTTTTACAATTGGTTATAATGTGGTGATCGATTTTATTGTGTGAGTATAACTTTTGCCATTTCCAGATTAGTGTCATGCAGAATCTGGCAAGAGACAATGGGACTATGAGCAAATATGCTGTTGGTGGATCTGAATATTCAGCATGATAGGCGTTGTACCCTGGAATACCACTGCCATTATTTCAATGGAACCAGATTTCTGTAACTACACAAATGATTGTCTTCAAAGTTAAGGAAGTCCACAAGTTCAGAGATTTAAAGGTTTAAACTTCTGGTGTTCAGCCAGATGCTACCAACAGCTGGGCAGCTTCAGACAATACTGGAACTTGTAGTGGATCAGATGCTACCAACAGCTGGGCAGCTTCAGACAATACTGGAACATGTATTGGATCAGATGCTACCAACAGCTGTGCAGCTTCAGACAATACTGGAACTTGTAGTGGATCAGACGCTACTAACAGCTGTGCAGCTTCAGACAATACTGGAACTTGTAGTGGATCAGACGCTACTAACAGCTGTGCAGCTTCAGACAATACTGGAACTTGTAGTGGATCAGACGCTACCAACAGCTGTGCAGCTTCAGACAATACTGGAACTTGTAGTGGATCAGACGCTACCAACAGCTGTGCAGCTTCAGACAATACTGGAACTTGTAGTGGATCAGACGCTACCAACAGCTGTGCAGCTTCAGACAATACTGGAAGTTGTAGTGGATCAGACGCTACCAACAGCTGTGCAGCTTCAGACAATACTGGAACTTGTAGTGGATCAGGCGCTACCAACAGCTGTGCAGCTTCAGACAATACTGGAACTTGTAGTGGATCAGACGCTACCAACAGCTGTGCAGCTTCAGACAATACTGGAACTTGTAGTGGATCAGATGCTACCAACAGCTGTGCAGCTTCAGACAATACTGGAACTTGTAGTGGATCAGATGCTACCAACAGCTGTGCAGCTTCAGACAATACTGGAACTTGTAGTGGATCAGATGCTACCAACAGCTGTGCAGCTTCAGACAATACTGGAACTTGTAGTGGATCAGATGCTACCAACAGCTGTGCAGCTTCAGACAATACTGGAACTTGTAGTGGATCAGATGCTACCAACAGCTGTGCAGCTTCAGACAATACTGGAACTTGTAGTGGATCAGATGCTACCAACAGCTGTGCAGCTTCAGACAATACTGGAACTTGTAGTGGATCAGATGCTACCAACAGCTGTGCAGCTTCAGACAATACTGGAACTTGTAGTGGATCAGATGCTACCAACAGCTGTGCAGCTTCAGACAATACTGGAACTTGTAGTGGATCAGATGCTACCAACAGCTGTGCAGCTTCAGACAATACTGGAACTTGTAGTGGATCAGATGCTACCAACAGCTGTGCAGCTTCAGACAATACTGGAACTTGTAGTGGATCAGATGCTACCAACAGCTGTGCAGCTTCAGACAATACTGGAACTTGTAGTGGATCAGATGCTACCAACAGCTGTGCAGCTTCAGACAATACTGGAACTTGTAGTGGATCAGATGCTACCAACAGCTGTGCAGCTTCAGACAATACTGGAACTTGTAGTGGATCAGATGCTACCAACAGCTGTGCAGCTTCAGACAATACTGGAACTTGTAGTGGATCAGATGCTACCAACAGCTGTGCAGCTTCAGACAATACTGGAACTTGTAGTGGATCAGATGCTACCAACAGCTGTGCAGCTTCAGACAATACTGGAACTTGTAGTGGATCAGATGCTACCAACAGCTGTGCAGCTTCAGACAATACTGGAACTTGTAGTGGATCAGATGCTACCAACAGCTGTGCAGCTTCAGACAATACTGGAACTTGTAGTGGATCAGATGCTACCAACAGCTGTGCAGCTTCAGACAATACTGGAACTTGTAGTGGATCAGACGCTACCAACAGCTGTGCAGCTTCAGACAATACTGGAACTTGTAGTGGATCAGATGCTACCAACAGCTGTGCAGCTTCAGACAATACTGGAACTTGTAGTGGATCAGACGCTACCAACAGCTGTGCAGCTTCAGACAATACTGGAACTTGTAGTGGATCAGATGCTACCAACAGCTGTGCAGCTTCAGACAATACTGGAACTTGTAGTGGATCAGATGCTACCAACAGCTGTGCAGCTTCAGACAATACTGGAACTTGTAGTGGATCAGATGCTACCAACAGCTGTGCAGCTTCAGACAATACTGGAACTTGTAGTGGATCAGATGCTACCAACAGCTGTGCAGCTTCAGACAATACTGGAACTTGTAGTGGATCAGATGCTACCAACAGCTGTGCAGCTTCAGACAATACTGGAACTTGTAGTGGATCAGATGCTACCAACAGCTGTGCAGCTTCAGACAATACTGGAACTTGTAGTGGATCAGATGCTACCAACAGCTGTGCAGCTTCAGACAATACTGGAACTTGTAGTGGATCAGATGCTACCAACAGCTGTGCAGCTTCAGACAATACTGGAACTTGTAGTGGATCAGATGCTACCAACAGCTGTGCAGCTTCAGACAATACTGGAACTTGTAGTGGATCAGACGCTACCAACAGCTGTGCAGCTTCAGACAATACTGGAACTTGTAGTGGATCAGATGCTACCAACAGCTGTGCAGCTTCAGACAATACTGGAACTTGTAGTGGATCAGATGCTACCAACAGCTGTGCAGCTTCAGACAATACTGGAACTTGTAGTGGATCAGATGCTACCAACAGCTGTGCAGCTTCAGACAATACTGGAACTTGTAGTGGATCAGATGCTACCAACAGCTGTGCAGCTTCAGACAATACTGGAACTTGTAGTGGATCAGATGCTACCAACAGCTGTGCAGCTTCAGACAATACTGGAACTTGTAGTGGATCAGATGCTACCAACAGCTGTGCAGCTTCAGACAATACTGGAACTTGTAGTGGATCAGATGCTACCAACAGCTGTGCAGCTTCAGACAATACTGGAACTTGTAGTGGATCAGATGCTACCAACAGCTGTGCAGCTTCAGACAATACTGGAACTTGTAGTGGATCAGATGCTACCAACAGCTGTGCAGCTTCAGACAATACTGGAACTTGTAGTGGATCAGATGCTACCAACAGCTGTGCAGCTTCAGACAATACTGGAACTTGTAGTGGATCAGATGCTACCAACAGCTGTGCGGCTTCAGACAATACTGGAACTTGTAGTGGATCAGACGCTACCAACAGCTGTGCAGCTTCAGACAATACTGGAACTTGTAGTGGATCAGGTGCTACCAACAGCTGTGCAGCTTCAGACAATACTGGAACTTGTAGTGGATCAGATGCTACCAACAGCTGTGCAGCTTCAGACAATACTGGAACTTGTAGTGGATCAGATGCTACCAACAGCTGTGCAGCTTCAGACAATACTGGAACTTGTAGTGGATCAGATGCTACCAACAGCTGTGCAGCTTCAGACAATACTGGAACTTGTAGTGGATCAGACACTACCAACAGCTGTGCAGCTTCAGACAATACTGGAACTTGTAGTGGATCAGATGCTACCAACAGCTGTGCAGCTTCAGACAATACTGGAACTTGTAGTGGATCAGACGCTACCAACAGCTGTGCAGCTTCAGACAATACTGGAACTTGTAGTGGATCAGATGCTACCAACAGCTGTGCAGCTTCAGACAGTACTGGAACTTGTAGTGGATCAGATGCTACCAACAGCTGTGCAGCTTCAGACAGTACTGGAACTTGTAGTGGATCAGATGCTACCAACAGCTGTGCAGCTTCAGACAGTACTGGAACTTGTAGTGGATCAGACGCTACTAACAGCTGTGCAGCTTCAGACAATACTGGAACTTGTAGTGGATCAGACGCTACTAACAGCTGTGCAGCTTCAGACAATACTGGAACTTGTAGTGGATCAGACGCTACCAACAGCTGTGCAGCTTCAGACAATACTGGAACTTGTAGTGGATCAGATGCTACCAACAGCTGTGCAGCTTCAGACAATACTGGAACTTGTAGTGGATCAGATGCTACCAACAGCTGTGCAGCTTCAGACAGTACTGGAACTTGTAGTGGATCAGACGCTACCAACAGCTGTGCAGCTTCAGACAATACTGGAACTTGTAGTGGATCAGATGCTACCAACAGCTGTGCAGCTTCAGACAGTACTGGAACTTGTAGTGGATCAGACGCTACTAACAGCTGTGCAGCTTCAGACAATACTGGAACTTGTAGTGGATCAGACGCTACCAACAGCTGTGCAGCTTCAGACAATACTGGAACTTGTAGTGGATCAGATGCTACCAACAGCTGTGCAGCTTCAGACAATATTGGAACTTGTAGTGGATCAGACGCTACCAACAGCTGTGCAGCTTCAGACAATACTGGAACTTGTAGTGGATCAGACGCTACCAACAGCTGTGCAGCTTCAGACAATACTGGAACTTGTAGTGGATCAGATGCTACCAACAGCTGTGCAGCTTCAGACAATATTGGAACTTGTAGTGGATCAGATGCTACCAACAGCTGTGCAGCTTCAGACAATACTGGAACTTGTAGTGGATCAGACGCTACCAACAGCTGTGCAGCTTCAGACAATACTGGAACTTGTAGTGGATCAGATGCTACCAACAGCTGTGCAGCTTCAGACAATACTGGAACTTGTAGTGGATCAGATGCTACCAACAGCTGTGCAGCTTCAGACAATACTGGAACTTGTAGTGGATCAGACGCTACCAACAGCTGTGCAGCTTCAGACAATACTGGAACTTGTAGTGGATCAGATGCTACCAACAGCTGTGCAGCTTCAGACAATACTGGAACTTGTAGTGGATCAGATGCTACCAACAGCTGTGCAGCTTCAGACAATACTGGAACTTGTAGTGGATCAGACGCTACCAACAGCTGTGCAGCTTCAGACAATACTGGAACTTGTAGTGGATCAGACGCTACCAACAGCTGTGCAGCTTCAGACAATACTGGAACTTGTAGTGGATCAGATGCTACCAACAGCTGTGCAGCTTCAGACAATACTGGAACTTGTAGTGGATCAGATGCTACCAACAGCTGTGCAGCTTCAGACAATACTGGAACTTGTAGTGGATCAGATGCTACCAACAGCTGTGCAGCTTCAGACAATACTGGAACTTGTAGTGGATCAGATGCTACCAACAGCTGTGCAGCTTCAGACAATACTGGAACTTGTAGTGGATCAGACGCTACCAACAGCTGTGCAGCTTCAGACAATACTGGAACTTGTAGTGGATCAGATGCTACCAACAGCTGTGCAGCTTCAGACAATACTGGAACTTGTAGTGGATCAGATGCTACCAACAGCTGTGCAGCTTCAGACAATACTGGAACTTGTAGTGGATCAGATGCTACCAACAGCTGTGCAGCTTCAGACAATACTGGAACTTGTAGTGGATCAGATGCTACCAACAGCTGTGCAGCTTCAGACAATACTGGAACTTGTAGTGGATCAGATGCTACCAACAGCTGTGCAGCTTCAGACAGTACTGGAACTTGTAGTGGATCAGATGCTACCAACAGCTGTGCAGCTTCAGACAATACTGGAACTTGTAGTGGATCAGATGCTACCAACAGCTGTGCAGCTTCAGACAATACTGGAACTTGTAGTGGATCAGACGCTACCAACAGCTGTGCAGCTTCAGACAATACTGGAACTTGTAGTGGATCAGACACTACCACCAGCTGTGCAGCTTCAGACAATACTGGAACTTGTAGTGGATCAGATGCTACCAACAGCTGTGCAGCTTCAGACAATACTGGAACTTGTAGTGGATCAGACACTACCAACAGCTGTGCAGCTTCAGACAATACTGGAACTTGTAGTGGATCAGACGCTACCAACAGCTGTGCAGCTTCAGACAATACTGGAACTTGTAGTGGATCAGATGCTACCAACAGCTGTGCAGCTTCAGACAATACTGTTACTTGTAGTGGATACATTATTTTCTTGCTGCAGCTCACCTACTCACAGGCATGACGCCACTGCCTTTAGTGCTACTCTTTGTGTAGCCTGTTAAATTGCAAAGCAAGATACCACACTGGAATTCGAGCTCCCACAATAGTTTTTATTTATTGAGAGTAACCATTTCAGCAGATCTTGACAACCCACAAAAAAATATCTAATTTTCTTTATCTTTTTCAATGAGACTGTTGCATTTATCAAATGTTTTGAAGTCCTCAGCTGGTAGAAATTAGTTGATGTTCTCCATCATCTCTCACATCTGAGCATACCTCTCAACTTCTTAGAGCAAGAAATCTGGGCAAAGCCATAAATAAAAGTGGGACAAAGACCCAAAGATAGGGACAATTTGTAAATATTGCTCTTACAAACTTAAAAAGTTGATAGAATAACAGGTTTCACATTAGCATGAATTTTCTGAAGGGTATGAAGTCTGAAACTCAAATGTGTGTCATTATTTTCTAACTTCAGTCTTTAATGATTTGTCACCAATTTGCCATAAAACTGCAATTTTATGAGAAACGGACCAAAAATCTGAGGCAAAAATCTGTACAGTTGAGAGGTATGCGATCTAAGCATGAACTGCACATAACTAAATTGTTTATTCATTTTTAGTTGCATATATTGCTGGTGTAAAAATTGAAGTATCAAAAAAAGATTGGTAGTCATTTCAAACAGAGTTGCTTTTGTTTGAAAAGTGTTATGATTTTATATGCTATATGTGCACATTATTTAAGTCCTACTTCCTTCCATATGAATAATGAAACAAATGGCACTGTGAACTTGTTAAGACTCAATACTACTCTGGTTGCTTTTTATGCTATTAAATACCGGTTTATTTTTGCATTACCATACCATTTTATGTTGCTGTGGAACAAGACAAAAAGCTAAATAATGAGTGATGCAAGTCATTTCTCAGATTTCTTAAATTGTTAGGGCATTGAAACATTTTTTGATAGAAGTCCTCTGCATGTACGGCTTGCTGCTATTACCAGATTTGATACTTACATCAGCTTATTAAAAGTCTATTAGTTTGGGGATAGTCTAGACATTTCACTCCTGAGCATTATTTAATGCTTGGCTTTGTTTTTGACCAGTTGCAAAGGAACTTTGCTGCTCAGTTGTCCATTGTAGCATGGAAAACTCTCTACGTTCTGCCTTATTACTTAATAGGATGAATTTCACTGGCTACTGCATTTAAAAGGATTTGCTGTTACCCTTCTATGCTGTCTGCTTTTTGCATTTAGCCCTGATGTTTTTGAAGCCCTATATATTACCTACAGACTCATCATTTATTTTTCACCAGTCTGCCACTGTAGCAGGTGTAGCAGTAGTCAAGGTGCCAGTCAATACTAATTTGTATGGTTTTGTGAAGCCCAGATTTCCTAACTGATTTTTTCACAGTTATGCAGCTTCATTTCAGCCTGGGCCTTTGAATGTAGTGCTTTTGTGAACTGACCTGGTTTCCCCAAACCATAGTTAGGAGATTCAAGCAGCATCACAAAGATCATGATCAGCTGGACATTACATAGGTAGTTTATTTCACCTCTTTTCCCTGCATTCAGACAGTTACTCTATCCACTATACTTAACTTTTCATACCAATTCCTTTTCATCTTATACATTCGGTTTTGTGCTATTTGGATGGATACATCATGTTACTAAGCAGCTTTCCTTGCTTTGGCCCTTACATTTAATATGACTAGATTCACTAATGTAGCTTAATGTAGCGTTTTTAGAAGATTCAGTTAGTATCTTGTTAAATGGCACAATCAAGCTGAATTATCATAATTATTTGTGTAGTCAATTGTAGCCGAGGTGGTGCAGTGGTAGCGTTGTCGCCTCACAGCAAGAGGTTCTCCTGTTTGATTCTCAGCTGGAGCTCCTTCTGTGTGGAGTCTGCATGTCCTCCCTGTGGTCGAGTGGTGTTTGAAAGACATGCGTAGGGCGTGCCTTCGTTGAAGGCTGGGCATCGACCTGGCACCTAGGCACCGTAAAAATCTACTGCCAATCATTAGCGGACTAGAGTTCCGCTGTGGCGACCCCTAACTGGGAAAAGCCGAAAGAAGAAGATTTGTTGTAGTCAGTTGTTTATTATGTCATCCCAAATTCCTGCCATTGCTCTTTCTATTTTCACTGAACACTTCATACAAGGAACAAAGGCACCTCTGAATATGTTTATCCCACATCAGTGCCTAATTTGGATGCTTATTTCTCCTTAATGTCTGACAGTTGTTCTAAGGATGGACTTTTATGCAGTACTTAGCAAATCCATTCCTAATTAAACTGGAAGAGATATACTTGTCCCATGGCTTGCTTTTGTGATCCTGTACTAAATTTAGGTTCACATTGAACTAATTTTCTAATTTCACTGCGCCAGTATGAAGTGATGTGCTTTACAGTGTGTGTGTGTGTGTGTGTGTGTGTGTGTGTGTGTGTGTGTGTGTGTGTGTGTGTGTGTGTGCGTGTGTGCGTGTGTGTGTATGTATGCAGCTGTGCTCATCTTCACTCAACCACCTCAAATGTCTTGATTAGACCCAAATGTGAAGACAGATAGCTAGGATTGGTCATGTACTGACTGCCCTCTAGTGGAAGATCATAGTTGCAGTACTCATTTCCAGTAAGACGTCTGTGGCAGAATAGTTGACCAACTCATAACTCATTAATGAGGCATGAAAGGGATGCACATTGTTCAGGTTACTGCACTTCTACAGGCATTGGGAAGCACAAATCCAAAGTGCACCTCATTCTAGTTAGTTCATCCCCCTACTTTATTTGAAATTATTGTCTGCCCTGGGAGGCAGGTCAGAGAAGATGGCTAGGAAAAGGAAGATTTATACTGGCAAAGACAGTTTTAACCATGTGATTGGATTAAAAAGGGAATAAAAAACAGTAGCTTTCATGTAACACCACGTTGACAAGTCCAATTTGAAGCACGGAGCTCTTTTAGGGATTTCTTAAAACTTAACGTGCATATAGTTATCTGCTAGTAAAGGGCAGCTTTTTCCGTAGTTTAGTTACAGTTTCTGAATGAGAGGAAATCCCTGTGCATTTCATACTGAGTATAAAGGCCATGCTTGGTCACAAAATCTTAGCATAAAACCAGGAGAATACCATTTAACAACTTTGTAGGGATACAGGCAGTCGGCATGACTCACAATATTGTCACACAGGTTAGCTGGTTTGAAACTAGATAATGGTAAATCTCTAGTCAGCTTACAGTTTGCAGAGCTTTGCAGCAGTGAGATCACGAAAGAACACCAGCAGCAAACCTCTACTGTTACTGTAGTCATTCTCTAATTTGTGCTGATACGTGGTTTGCAAATTTGTGAAAATGTTTGTCTGTGGTTGTGATGATAGGAGGTACTGCCAGCACAGCTAGCTGGAATTTTGCAAATAATTATATGTCATTCATGAATATCAAACTGATTTATACAAGATGCTTGTGTTACAAATGTATTAGAACTATATGTCATGTATATCAAACTGATTTGTACAGATGCCTGTGTTGAAAAGGTATTTGTAAAGTGCTTATGTTTGAAATGTATCAAGTGTCCCTTACTGGAGAGAACAGAAGTATACGTGCATTATTTTTAGTGTTTAAATGTATATGTTTTAATAGAGGAGAATGGAAGATTAACCTCCATCTAGCAAACTTTAAAATATATCTGAAATTAAATCACTTTACGGGCTAGGCCATTAAGATGCTATCTCACAGGTTTCAATGCAGCCAGAATCACAAAGTCTCTACTAGGAAGCATTCTTATTATTTTTGGGGTGAACTAATTACTACTCTGGAAACATGAACATATCAGATTGTTTTATTACTTCCAGCCACAGATCTGAGCAAAAGCCCGTGTGTGTATGTTTTTACAGGTAGGTGCTAAATCCTGCCAGCTTCCAGTAATGGGGGTTTGCATGGGAACTAGATGTCAGATGACCAGAAGTAATGTCATTCTGCAAGCTAACCTAGAATTAATATTTTAGATATTATTTTGAGAAGTCTCTTGGTGAGACTGAGCATTCTGTATTTTGTCTTGGACCTGACAACAAGAAGGACCATTCACCACATCATCTGTCTTGCTCTATTAAATAGGGAATAGTAAGTCTCTTAGATGCAGTCAGGAATATAGTGAAGCTTAGTTTAAATATTTTTTTTTCTTTATTTGTCTAAGTCTGTCCTTTAATGTTATTTTAAATATTTCCTGTGATTTTGAACTCTAATGTCACTGTGAATGTATACTTAGTATTTTCTTGTTCTTTTATTATTTATTATTATTAAATATATTCAACCTTTCATTGTGGCTGATCTTTGTAGAGATAATTAAGTTTTGAGAGTATTTGCATATTTATTTTGTGACACTGTGTGGGCTACTCCTAATAGCCTTGCTCTTCATCAAACTACTATTTGTATTAATATTAATTTCACTCAGTATATTGGGTACCCTTGTAAGGGCTTTAATGTAGCTGGCAGGAGTGCCTGGTGGCAGTGGTATCTACCTTATAGTCTGGGCAGAAGGGGGTATTGCTAGTAAACCTGTGTCAGCCTTTCCCAGGTGTGTGTGTGTGTGTGTGTGTGTGTGTGTGTGTGTGTGTGTGTGTGTGTGTGTGTGTGTGTGTGCGCAAGTCAAATCTCTAAGATTGTGTGTCAGCTACTAGGGCAGGGACATGAAGCACTGGTTGGACAGAGGGTGCTGGAGGTCTTGGCTTGGAAACTAAGCTGAGATCTCTACAGCTGTGCCAGTGGGGAGTCTTATTAGGGATCTGGAAAAGAGAAAGAAAACAACCCCAAACTGACTGTGTTCCCTGTGTGCTCTTAAGGAAGTTGTGCTTGATTGTGCTTGATGCAGAAAGCTGCATCTGGAGATACTGTGTGTATGTACTTGTTATCCTCCCAGTGAACGTTTTCCACAGGTGCCAGTGATGAGGATTACTGTCCAAGAGGTGGCGGGTTGCCACAGTGCTATGACTCTGTACTCCATACCCAGCCTTTCATTGCTTAGATGTAAAGACTCCAGTGCATAGAATATATAAGCAGGTAAGTACACTGAAAATAGTTTAGAGGGAAGAGGAGGCATGGTTAAAGCAGAGACATACTGCTGGAATTCAGAGAAGAATCTAAAGAAGTCTGGGTAGTTTCCACTGAAACAAGTTAAACAGCTTGTTTCCCAATGACCACATTTATTGTTTTTTTTTCTGGATATGTCTATATGAAATAATGGTATACTTGTGAATGAACATGAAACCCAAGTGTGAATAGACTAGAAATTTTTCTTGTCCAGAGAAGGAAAAAGATCCAGGGAATCTGAGTTTAATTTTTAACTCAGTTCAAAAGAGATATTTAGCCTGTATGGTTGGATAACTGTTTTCTGAGATTAACAATTGGATAACAGAATCAAGGATCTAAATATATGGTAGTGCAGAACTTGCAAATTGTGAGCATTAGTGACACACTGCAGTGCTGTTGGGGGGTGGCTGTTTTCTGGCTAGGGAGAAAATATTTATGTTGTGATTTGGAACCGATAAAACTGATAAATTGTCTTTTAGGATAGGTAGCTCAGCTTATCGAACATATAACATATGTATAAAATGCAGAGATCCTAAGGACCATTTTAAGTGATGACCTCTGTTGTATTTACACTAAAAACATCTGTGACTACTGCTTAGCCTCTTAAGAGAAGATTCCACTAAACTGAAATGAGAATGTCGCAGAATGAAATCCACTTGATAAGTGGTAGTTGTCAAGGGTTGGATGACTCACTCATAAGAACACCTCTTCTCTCCTGTGGTTTTGTGAGATATTTTTAGCCAAAATATCAGCAGAAAGTAAGAACTGCTTTGAGCAGAAACCTAATAACTGAAAAGAGACGAAAAAATATGGAAGCAATATGCAAGATTTCTATAGTTAAGAAATGATTTATGGCAAGAATAGTAATATATTTTCAAACCAATCATTTAAATAGAACACAAAATTAAAAAGGACTTATATTAAGGAGCAAAAAAACTTATAAGAAGAACAGTAGAACAGAAACACATGGGATGCAACATGCAACTGTAAACACTATGGATTTCTGTAAAATCAAAAATGTGGTTGGCTTGAGTTGTTTGACTATCCACATGTTTTTAAAAATAATACATATATATTTTTGTTCAGGAAATAGAATTTCTTTTAATTCTAGGAGGGGGCTGTGCTACCCCCACACAAATATAATAAAGCATAATGCCCTAGTGAACTACAGGGAAATATAGTCGCTTCTGCAAAATCTGACTTTTCTGTGAACTGACTCAGTGCATGAAAATATAAATATGATGCTAAATAGTCCATGCAAGTGTGTGTGTACATATAGATAAACACCCCCACACACATGCACACACACACACACACACACACACACACACACACACACACACACACACGTATATATATGTTTATGTATGTATTATATATATATATATAAAATGTGTGTGTGTGTGTGTGTGTGTGTGTGTGTGTGTGTGTGTGTGTGTGTGTGTGTATATATATATATATATATATATATATATATATAGAGAGAGAGAGAGAGAGAGCAAATGATCATAGTATTGAATGGTCAAAGCACATAGGATCATAGGAGGTTACTAGTCTAACGGCCCCAGGGCCTTTACAAGCTATCCAAGTTCAACCCATGTTCCCAAGAGTATTGTCTGCTTCAAGCAGGCACTAAAATCAATATATATTGCCACTCTCCAAGACGGACACAGGTGGAACCCCCAGGGTAAATTTCTGGTTACCTATACAATCATCCAAATTACACTTAAATAGGGTTAGTGAGGGTCTTTGTTTAACATGAAATGGTATCTGCAGTAATTTTTTTAACTCATTACATCTGAGTGATGGCTGCAGGTGCATATGCAGTTACCGCCTGCTGATGCCTCTATGCGTCAAATATTGCTTGTTCATATTTGCATCAATAATTCCAAAACCATGCTATGTAGAAGTTTTTAAAATATTCCATCTTAAAGCTTACACAATGGCAAACTCAACTGCATTAATATTTGATCTTTGTCAAGTGCAGGTAAACATTTTTCAAAATATCTCAACAACCAAGTAACACAGACAGAACTCCTTAGCCTCACATGAAATCTCACAGCTAGATGAATAAAATGCTGCTGACAGTATGCGTGTAACTTGAGTGGTTGATGAGATATTGTATGTTGTTTGCAAAATATTACAAATGTAACACTGTGTTTACTGTGACTTATAAAATTCAATTTAAAACCTAGAACCCAAAGAACCCTGCCACTACAAAAATAGTTTGTGCTGAAGAGTTTGCCATTTATACTTCTTTCATAACCCCTATGGTTCCAGATGTATGAACATTTGTTTGAAATGTGAGGACATAATTTGATTCTGACAAAAGGCTTAGGCTCCACTCATTGGAAGTTACAGTGCAAACTTCCTGAGCTCCATTGGAGTGAATGGGTTAAACCAGTAAATCATTGTTAATGCATCTTCTCCAATTTATGTTTTATACACTGTAACTCAGTACCAGCCCCACTTCACTGTTTTGTTTTTTATTCCAGTCACTTCAGTTTTTCATTCCTCTTTATAAATCCATTCCACATATTGCTGTTTATTGTGTTTATTTAAATATGTTTATTCCCTTCCTTTTTTAATTCCAAGATACCATCACTGGTGTTTCTTAAAGCCCCCATGCCACTTATTACAATGAAAGTAAAGTTGTTTATTAAAGACATCCCAGTTCATATCCCTGCATCAGACAACAGATGGAAGAACATGCACTGACTAGGCAAATACTGCCTTGCTTGGATAGAATGCCTCCTGTATGGTGGCAGACCCTGCCTGTACTATATGACAGTGTTTGTTGGGGTTTGTCTCAGTTTACCAGAGCTGCTCAGAGTTTGGCCTCCTTATCTAGAGATCTGGAGTAAATCTGAATAAAATCCAAGGCATCCTTTGAATTCTACTGAAAAAATAAGTATTTTTATAACCTAGTTGCACTTTTAAACTTTTTGCAACTGGTTTGCTGCCTACTTTAAACTGTTTTTGTTTGTGACTGTTTTGTGCACTGCCTATTTACACTACTTGAAGAATTTATAGCATAGGCTAGATTCAGACTTGCTGAATCTAGACTGTTTGGCATTTTCTGAGCACTAAAGCCAGCCTCTCACATTAAGAGGGCTCTCCTGCACCCTTGTGCTAGAAGAGTGTAGTCAATGACCCATCTGAGATGAGGATTGTTGGAACAATTCTCAGTCTTGGGCTTTCCTATTGGCTGGATTGTTTGAAAACTGTTTTACTTAGCTGATATTTAAACACAGCATTTACCACGCAATGGAGGTTAACACTGCTGTGGATAGATGTCAATGCTTAAAAAGTCAAATGTTCTCTTGATAACTGCTAGGGAACCCTCCTAAGCTTCCCTGCTTCTGTGTGTGCAATGCAATTGTGCACTGCTTTCCAGACAGCAACCCAGCTGTGATTTCAGAGGTGCAGGTACAGGTTTCTACCCCTAAAGCTCCCATAAATTAGCTGATTTTACTAGTTCTACAACACAGCCTAGTCCATCTAGCCCACCCACTACCACTTATTACAGAATACACCTGGCAAAATGGAAGGTCAGTTTCCCAACATTTTTGCAGCCAGCCTGATTGACATGCACATCCTGAGGCAATGTAGCAACTGCCTCTTGTATACAAGAACCCTACTATTCCAAAAATAGGCAAATACAATATGTGAGAGATGTATCTATGAATCTGGAATCAATGCTCACTTTCTCATGTGACAACAAACCAAATACCAAGCAGGTTGTCAGCACCCATACTCCACCTCCCAACATTTACCAAGCACACAACACGCAAACCAATATAAGCGGAGGTGTTCATTAGAAATATATCAAAACAGCAAAGATCTCCCAAGAGCAAACCTTCTGCACCCAGTACAGTCCCAACAGCACCCACTACCCATAATAACACACACACATCAGTGTCCCATCCAATAAGCCCCTAAGGCAAAACATATCTAAACAAAATGTTTTGGTTATAGGCAACTCCATAGTGAGACACACAGATGTCCCCATCACTAGGCTGGACAAGGAGAAGGCCACAGTCAGCTGCCTGTCCGGTGCCATAATCCACCTAATCATGCACTTACTCAAGTCTCTTAACCACAAGTACCGTTATGACTCTGTCATAGTCCATGTTGGAGTGAATGAGTTGAGACATACCTCAGTGGACTATATGAAGAGAGACATGATTACGTTTTCAGATTATGTGTCCCCAGACAGGTATATCCCTAGCTCTAAGCAGCATTCTTCCCTCACCCAGGATGATGCCACAATACAAACAAAAAATGATTGACTTCAACAATTGAGTTAGCTTCTGGTGTCAATCCAGGGAGATCCATATTTGACAGCTTGAGATGATATGGTCGACAGACCATGCTGTTTTGCCACAGATGGTCTTCACCTGTAGGCTTTAGATTGCTGGCAAAGGTACTTGCCTACCCCATAGTGCCTTTTTTAGGCAATATCATAAGAACAAAATGTCCGATATAAAAATATTCTCCAGAAAAACTCAGGCTTATGCTGCTTAATGCTAGGAGTCTGACTACACTCACTTGAAGCACTTCTAACCCTGGAAGATGCTGATATCTGCACAGTCAGGAGCCACGGTTCAAGACCTCAGAGAGTAATCTGGCCACGCAGGGCTACAGTGCCCTCCAGACATTCAGACCGCACAACAAAAGTGAAGAAAACAAGGGAGGAGGAGTATCCATCTTCATTAAAGACACATTGAACTCAGTATTTTGAGCAATCAAATTACTGAATACTTACAACAGCAAAACATAGTGGATCACAAAAGGAAAACAACTAGTTTCTTTTTGCTATCCAATAACCCTACCAATAACTCAGAAATAATTTAGCTGAATAGTGGCAGTGTTATAGGAAGGGTTTCTCTAAGTTAAGCTTTAGAGTTGCGGTTAGGGCCAAGGTAACAGCACATATGAGTAAGGTAAAGCTGGGGGGTGGGCTTCTTTGTCACTTGCTTACTTCAAAAACTTGATAAGGACACAAGTAGTATGTTTATATATATATATATATATATATATATATATATTTTTTTTTTTTTTTTTTGAGGAGCGCATTTAGACAAGACCAATTAGTTGGTGTGCATGTAGTGCAGGTTCATGTTAATGATCTTCTCTTAAATCATAGGAGCTATGATTTAATCCAGTGTCATGACCATTAATAATGCCAAATAACATACAGTTGTCTTTAGCCAAATATGTATTTTCTAAACATATGCTGGAAAAAAGAATTCTTGTTGCATGAAAAACTTCACCCATAATCATCTCTCCCTAATAAATGCTTTCTAGCTACATCCCATTCTGTGCTCTGGATTCCAGCTTTAACCCATAACAAGAGTGTGGCATAAAACTCTTTCTTTTCTTAAACACTGCAACTTAGCCGTCAGCCAAGGCTATGTTTCTTGCCAAACTCTGAAGAGATCATGCCAGGGTTTAGTTGTTGTACCTTGGACAACTCAGTCTAGACCAGATATGCAGTGGACTTCCTCAAACATTTTCTTTTCCTAACCCATCCAATTCCTTCAAGAATATGCTTGTTACAGACATTTTTGGACCCATATCTGCCATCACACCCAACCAATGCCAAAAATCTTTGACCATCTCTTTTATGGTGTTGCTGTTTTATTTAATTTATGTTCTGTTGACCTGTTTAGTCCCACTATCGCTGTGACCTAATTTCAGTGGAAACCTGAAGTGGTTTTCATACTGACTGGAGAAATTTGTATGTGTCACTGGAGAAATTCCTCTCCTCTGTATTGGAAGTAAATAAATGACCTGTGATGGAGACTGACAAGGACAGCTGTATTACTTCTGAGAAGTATGTTGAAAAGGTAATCATTTCTGGGGTGTAGATAATAAATCTTACAGGTGATAGTTTGCTTGATGACGTTTTAGTGAATGTGATGGAAGAATCCCGTAAAAGAAGTAGGAAAGCTAAAGGAAGGAATCTGTTAATAGACATTATACCATGACCCCCCATTAATATTCCAAAACGTGCATGCTGATTGGCCAGCGTGCATGTTGTAAATCGACTTATACTAATGGAAAAAGGTCCGGTCGCCCGGACTTTTTCCATTAGTATAAGTCTTTTTTAAAAACTGTCTCTCTATGTTAAAGGAGTTTAACATAGCGACACAGGTTTAAAAAAAGCAACAGAGATCTTGCTTTCTCCTTTGCTTTTTTTTTAAACCTGTCTCGCTATGTTAAATGGATTTAACATAGCGAGACAGCTTTAAAATAAGCAACGGAGATCTCCGTTGCTTATTTTAAAGCTGTCTCGCTATGTTAAACCCATTTAACATAGCAAAATAGTTTGTAAAAAGCAACGGAGATCTTGCTTTCTCCATTGCTTTTTTCAAAACTGTCTCGCTATATTAAATGGGTTTAACATAGCGAGACAGCTTTAAAAAAAGCAACGGAGAATCTCCATTATTATTGGGTTATTGCTATTATACAATGCCATTATTTAAGAAAAGTAATTATTTTTTTTCTTAAATAATGTCATTGTATAATAGCAATAACCCACTTCTGGGTGTGGGTAATGCTGGATTTACCCACAGTTAGCTTTGTTTGGTCCCTCGGGCTTCACCCTCGAGACCAAACCATGCCAACCGTGGGTAAATCCAGCATTATTATTTATTTATTTATTTATTTATTTATTTATTTCAGTTTGATTACCGGGGAGGTCCACTGGGCATTGGAGCCCGTTTTCAGTGGAGGCCCGGGGAGAAAAGCTCCAAAACAAGGAATTATTACAGTTCAAATATTTTGATTACAAGGTAATATCAATGTACATGCAAAGTTTTAGGAACTGTGAAATACAAAAAATAATTTCAATGAACATACAAAGTCATAGGCACTCAGAATTACGAATAATAAGGTAGTTACATAGGGAATATAAATGAGCATGCAAAGTCATAGGCAGTCTGAATTACAAAAATAATTACAAAGAACATTCATAGTCATAGGCAGTCTGAATTACAAATAACAGGTAGTTTCAATTTTGTATTGGGAGGAAGGCAACCCAAGATGAGTATTATTTACTATGTAGGTCACTAGGTGTAGTACATTTAGAAGGGAACAGGAAGGAGAATAGGAGGAGGTTAGTCTGGGGCAAATGGGGTAGAAAGTTTAGGGTTTGTAGGCAGAGGAGTGCAATTGCAGATTCTGTTATGATATAAGTAGGAATAAAGCTGTGTTTTAAAGTTATTTAGGTTGGAACATGTCCTAAGTGACAAGGGCAGGGCATTCCATTTTTTAGCAAGTGTAAGGGATAAGAGAAGCTGGCCAGCAGGGTGCTGGGGTTTTTGAACTGTGATCAGGTTGTGTTGAGAAGATCTAAGTGGTCTGAGGGGGGTATAAGGGTGCAGAATATTAGAAAGGGCAGGGCATTTAGAGGGGTGTAGAAGTAGTTTGAAGGCTGTGGTGAGTTGGATGAGGTTGAGTTGATTGGGAAGTTCAAGCCAGTTTAGGGAGTGAAGGGAGGAGCAGTGATGAGAAGAGGATTTGGCGTTTGTGGCAAATCTAGCGACTTTGTTGTAGCATAGCTCTAGTTTGGTGGTAAGAGAGGATGAAAGATTAGTGAGCAGGGGGGCACCATATAGGAGGGTAGGAAGGAGGAAGGTAGAGGCAAGGGTTGCTCTGGAGTGAGGGGAGAGGAAGTGGTTGTTTCTATAAAGTAGACCTAGTTTTATGTGTGTTTTTTTGATGTTCAGTTGGATATGGGAATTAAATTTTAGTTGATCGTCGATTGTGACACCAAGAAGTTTGGAGGAGGGTACGATTTCGATAGGGGAGTTATTGAGGCTGGAGATTTGGAATGACTTTTTGTCAAGAGAGGAGGATCTAGAGGGAGACAAAAGGAGAATCTTAGTTTTACTGGCATATAGGGAGAGGTGATTTTGTAGCATCCAGTTTTCAGTGGTTGAGAAGGCACTTTGGGTTAGGGCTTGGAGGTCTGTTAGGTTAGGGGCAGAGCAGATTAATGTTGAATCATCCGCATATTGTACAATAGTTGTGTTGGGGATGGCCTTATGGAAGCCATTTATGAAGATATTAAATAGTAGAGGGCCGAGTATAGAGCCTTGAGGTACTCCAGTAGGGGTAGGAAGAAAAGTAGAGGTTGTTTGGCCCCATTTTACCGCTTGGGGTCTGTTAGAAAGGTAGCTGGAAAACCAGGAAAGGGATTCGGAGCCAAGGTTGAGATTTGATAGGTGACTTAGGAGGTGAGTGTGAGAGATGGTATCGAAAGCTTTTGATAGCTCTAGAAGGACAGTAGATACTATGTTACCGGAATCACGAGCAGAGTTGACTGAGTGCAAAAAGCAGAGATGGGCAGTGTTAGTACTGTGTCCTGGGCGGATGCTGTGTTGGGTAGGAGAGAGAAGTTGGTGTTGGGTGAGGAATGGCAGAAGTGGATACATTTTTCTAGGATTTTGGATATAGGGGAGAGAATGGCAATAGGGTGGAAATTTGTGACTGTACAGTTTTTGCCACCTTTGTGGAGAGGTAGGATGAAAGCGGTACGCCATAGTTTGGGTACATAGGATTCAAGTAAAGACCTATTGATTAGGATGCTGATGGGAAGAGCAATAGAGTCAGAAGCAATTTTTAGGAAGGCAGATGGGATGTTATCGGGGGCATTCGAGCAGGGCTTTAGTTTATGAAGGAGTTTTTTAATTTGGTCAGTAGATACTGGTTTTAGTTTGAAAGAGGGTGGGTAAGAACAGTTTGAGGAAGATAGAATAGTGGCGGGAGATAGGTGATTGTTAGGGAATGTTTTAGTCAGTTCAGCAATGGAAGAATTGAAGAAGGAATTAAATAGTGAGGCTATTTCGAGGTCGGTTTTGCTGGTGTCTGGACAAGGGTTGTTTTTAGTGCCAGGTCTGAGGAGTGAATTGATGGAATTCCAGAATTGTTTGGGGTTTCTAGCATGGCTTTCTTGGAGTTGGATGTAGTAAGATTTTTTATCTTTAATGATTTGTTTCTTGGTGATGTTTCTTAATTGCTTGTACTTAAGGAGTGTTTCTGGCTGTTTGAGTTTATGGTAAGTTTTCCAGGTTTTATCTCTTAGGAGCATTAGCTTTTTTGTATCTTTGGTGAGCCAAGGGGAGATTTTTGCCTTAAGTCTAATAGTTCTAGGTGGGGCTAGAGAGTTAAGGACTGTTAAAAATGTTGAATTGAAATAGTGGACAGCTTCATCTAGTGGTAGTAGTCTTAAAGGGTTCCAGTTGATGAGTTTAAGCGAGTCAGAGAAGGAGGTAGGGTTAAAGTTAGAGAGGTTTCGAGTGAGAATGTAGTGGTGGGAGTAGGGGGGGAGGAAGTAGCTCGTATGGCATAAGCAGGGAGGTGGTCTCCTAGAGGGTCTGGAGAGGTGTCAGATTTTATTATTTTGTTTGGATGAGATACGAGAATCCAATCAAGTATGGAGCCAGGAGGATTAGCTTTGTTTGGTCTGGTAGTGAAGTTAATGAGTTGGGAGAAATTAAATAGGTTGATGGTTATTGAGGGATTTGGGTTTGAGATTTTACTCCAATCGATGTTTACATCACCTAAAATGAAGGTTTCTAGATTAATATTAGAGGAAGTCCAGGATAGGATGTCTTCTAGAGTATGAGTATTGTTGATGGAGGAATATAGACACAGATGATGCAGATACTTTTGTGGTTGTTCAATTTTAGTAGGCCAGTTACTAGTTCAGTGTTATTGAACGATGGGATAGGGTTCGGGTAGGGAGTAATGGACAAGAGGTCGGAGTAGATTAGAGCAACACCACCACCTCTTTTATTAGGTCGGTCGCATCATAGAGAATGGAATCCTGGGGGTAGGAACTCAGAGTCATTCATGTGACGTTTTAGCCAGGTTTCAGTGATAGCTGCTATATCAGGGGAGTTATGGTTGAGCCAGGCATGGAAGAGGGATAGTTTATTGTTTAAGCTTTGGGCATTAATGGTAAGGAATTTGAGTTGTTTGTTAGAGGATTGATTGTAGTTGTTAGGGGGGTTTGTGGGATGAGAGGTAGGACTGGGTTGGGGTGAATGTCTTCAGCTAAGTGAATGATTGTGGGAAGGGGAAGGTTCTTTTTAGTTTTATTTGTAGATGGAGGAGGCTGGTAAAAATGTGGTTTACATTTAAGGTTTGTATCTGATGTGAGAAAAAGTTTAATTTTCATGAAGAGTAATAGGAAGGAAGGAATTAATGAAGTGGATATGTTGTGGTAGTGAGAGACAGGGTGGTGTAGGGGAATAAGAGGAGGAGGGAGTAAGTGGATATGAGTATAGGAAGTGATGTTGTATAGGGAGGTTAGGAGGAGAAGGAAGGAAGACAGTTGAAGGGTTTTGAGAGGAAGAGATAGCATGATGGTAGTGGTAGGAAAGTAAGTTGAGGTGAAGGTGAGTTTGTAAAATTTTAGGGAGAGTGGTTACAGGGAAGATTGTAGGGGGAGTGGTTACAGAGAGGAAGGGGAGGGTTTAGGAGAGATTGGATTGGTTGGAAGAGAGGGAAGGGAGAGATAGGGGGGAGATAAATTTAGATGTACTGGGGGTGGGTGAGATTTGGGGGCAGGGTAGGGGAGCGGAGTGAGCCCATAGGGCAAACGGAGCGGGCAGAGCCAGGAAGGCTGGATGAGAGCAGGAAACCTATCAGTGGACTGTTGAAGTGCTGAAAGGTAAGTACTGGGGACAGGGAATTTAGCAGAATGGAGTGAGCTACAATGTTTTAAAGTCAAGTATTGATAGAAAAGTAAAGGGAAGGTAGAGCCTGTATAAAGAATTACAGAGATGAGAAACAACAAATTGTAAGAAATTGAGGATAATGGGGGGAGGGCGCCACCTAGTGGATAAATGCGGTAGTGCACCAGTAGTTCCACCGAGGTAGATCCCTAACAGGGCTAATTAGAGGGAAAAAGGGAACTAGAGAAGAAAGAAGAAATTAAATAAGTAGGTAGGCTGCTGGATTTCCTGGTAGGGGAGCTTACTGAACACCTAGTCGGCCTTTGGGTATTTACATAATACAGAGGTTTAGCAGCCGTAGTACATACTTTCTCAACCTTCTAGGAAGGGCTTAGTTCTATTTCCATACAAGGGTTGAAGCCGTGGAGTTTGTTGTATTATGTTTTGGGTGTAGGTATTCAAGCCAGGCGGAGACACAGAGGGTATTGTTGAGCGGATAAAGCTGGAGAAGAGGAGATAAGCAGAGAGAGAAAATTGTACTTAGTAAGTAGTATAGTAGCACATTGGCATACAGTGACAATACACTTTTAGGCAAGATTTAAAACTCACAACTGTTTCAAGCAACAAACTATGCAGCAATTGACATAAACAATTAAAAAGCAAAGCTGTCTAAGAACACATGCAGGGGTTGGTATAATGAGCAGAATTGGCCAGCAAACTGTACTCTTAATGGATACTTAAAGTACAGTTTTGTTGGTAGTTAGCATTACGCCATTTGACCAACTCCCACGCTGGAGTGGCGTGGGTTATTGCCATAATATTAAGTCACTCGAAGGGCAACTTCCTCCTCATTGAATCATCATGTCTGACTGTGCTGCATATGACAGAAGGCTTGTGAGGTTATGTTGGGTTACACACCAGGACACACAAGTCAGCGGCAAGAGAGTGCAGCAGTTGTGGAAGGAACAAAGGTATGTGCTACTGGTGAGTTGCCAAGATGCCAAAATACACCTGCAACAGTTTTCACTGAATAATGTATGAACAAAAAAACAAACAACTGAGATAATATGTGCAGCTGCTGCAGAAATGTTCACTGGTAAGGCTTTTAAATAAACAAAAGACTTTTAGATTGATGCATATGAACTGTGGAACAAAGTAATTTTGCCTTTATATTTTTCTATATCACAGCGTCATTTAGGAACTGAATATTTTGTTGATATAATTTTTGATGCTTTTGTTTTAGCTACCCAGTTTGTGACTGTTGACAAAAAAAGAAAGACCAGATACTCTGAGATTCTTAAATTTGGCAAGATTAACAGATTCAATATATAAAATAATTTTTTTGTTGTGCAATTCGGAACTTAACAGGAAGACATTAAGAACTATTTGCAGGAGGAAAGTGAAAATGTTTATGAAGTAAAAAAGAATAAATATTCAAAGGGAATATGCACTGGAATTAGGTGGCATGGATGGATTTAAAAATCAAAGATAAAAGTGCATTTAAACAATGTGATTTCAGTATTTGGGTGCAGGGGAACCTTATATTAGGCTTTTTTACCTACAACATCTTATTTTGTAATTAATCTGGCCATTTAGTAGACGATAGTCCTAAAAGAAGGTGGAAGCAGGGTATACAAAATGTGGAAGCATTTCTTTGGTTTAATTGTGTAAATGGACAAAAGGATAAAGTGTCATTAAATGTTGTAGAAACAAATGAATCTAAGGATGACAGTGAGTTGAAAGAAGAAGAGCCAGCAAAGAGTAGATTCGCTGATGATATAGAGCGGGTATTTAAGATTATTTCAGTACAAGGGTCACAGCGAACTGAAGTAAGGTTCTTGAAATTGAAGTGGGAAGTGAACATTGCATAGGAAATTCGAAAAGTGGAACATACAGGATCTGTTGAAAAATAAGTGAGATAATGAAGGAGAATGCATAAGTTAAAACAATTGAGAAAAGATAGGAAAGGTGAGAACTGATAACACTATATCATTTCTTTGTTAAAATGAAACCTTCTGTCAGATGTTTGTGGTATTGAAATGTTATAAAACAGAAACAAGTGATATGTTCTTTAAATGTTAGCTATATTAATAAAGAACATAGGAAATAGTTGAGACTGCAGACAGGGAAAGTATTTTTTTGGCTTTGAGGAGAAGATGTGTTCAGGGTTAAACTGTGTTGATGCAGAAAATGCTTGAGATTATGAATGTGATTGTAGTTAACTAGGGTAGTGTCATGGGATCATAGGAGGTTACTAGGCTAATGGCCATGGGGCCCTTACAAGCCTAGCCAAGAGTTTATCCCGCAAAATAAACCTCAGTCAGCACCTGTCGCTCCTATCAGTGAGGGACACAGGTGAAACCCCTGGGATGAATTTGTGGTTTCCCATCCACTCATCAAGGTTGGTCAGCAAGGTGCTCTATTTGACGTGTATTAGAAGTTTATTCCAGTGACGGGGTAACCTCTAGGAGACAAACCTGTCTTTCCAGCAGGTTTTGTTAATGTCACATATTAGGTTCAGGCCTTTAGAGTGAGTAGTGCATGAGGAGTTAGACTTACAAATATGGAGAATCTCTAGTAGGACAGGGTCCAAGATTGCCTTATAGGCGAGACACAAATCAGCCCTAAGCAATCTGTATGACAACGAGTAGAGTGATAATGATTTCAGCCTGTCTGCATAAGACAGGTGTTGGAGGCCATGGATTCTCTTTGTGAGGTATTTCAGTGGCTTTTCCGGTTGGTGCAAATGTTTGGAGAGGTACATCCCAAACAGGGCATTATACTCAATTATTGGTCTAATGAGGGAGGAGTATTGTAAGCATATTGTTTACATTTTTACATCTGATATACATTTCTTTTTGATGAATTTATGTTTGGATTTTTCTGAGGCCTTTGTGAGTTTGAGAGTGTTAGGTGCAATGTCGCATTTAGGACACTAAATGGTGGCCTAGGATAGTACATTAAATATATATATATATATATATATAAATATATATATATATATATATATATATATATATATATATATATAGATATATAGATATATATGGGATACGTCAATATGTTCGAAGTTTCACTACTTCGAACCCCACTTCACCGAGTCCACTTGTTCGAAGTAGTGAAACTGAACATTGACTTCGGCAGTCACACTACAGTGCAGAATGGGAATATTCCCTTTTCCCCGCTGTAGTACGATCTCAGAGTTGGTATATTTAAGTAGGGGGGATGTGGGGGCACAGGGGGGCTTGCCCCCCTGCAAAAACATGTTTTAGTGTTTTTTTTTTTTTTTCTGGGTAGCCCAGGAAACTAGACTTCACTGAAAGTGCACTTCCGTTTAAGTAGACTTTCGCTGAAGTGTAAGGTCTACTGTTCTATTTTGATGTAGAGCAGTAGACCCATATATATATATATATATATATATATATATATATATATATATATATATATATATATATTTATAAGCACTTTACAATCTCAAAATACTGAAATCTCAAATTTTAGTTTCTCAAGACGAAAGTGCCGAATGTGTAGTTGAGTGAAACTGCACTTGATCGAATTTGAAGTCTCAAATTCACGGTATGCTGTGCTGTGGGATATGGTTTGCCTGCCGTTGTGTGGATATATGTGGATAGTCAGATAAGTGCTGTTTTTTAAGGGTTTTGGATAAGGATTTGAGTGTATGTGAGTGTGTTGGGAAGTTTTAGGTGTAGGTTAGGGTAGGTAGGTTAGAGTGTGAGTGTGTGTAAGTGTTGGGAATGGTGGTGTTTGTAAGTATGTGGTATGCGTTTGTGCAAGGGGACTATAGAGTATGTAGTGGTGGGTTTAGTGTCTTTGTCTTTTTAGTGCGACCTTGGAGTTAGTATAAATAAGTAGTGGGGGTGTGGGGGTGCAACGGGGCTTGCCTCCCTGATTATATGTAGGGTAGGTGTGTGTATTTGTGTTGTTGTGTTTATGTGTGTTTTGTTGGTTTGTTGTAGTGTGGGGAGGAAGGTGTATGTATGTTTGTTTGTATGGTGGAGGGTGTATTTAAAAGTCACAATTTTGAATTTCGTGCTTTTGGGGTTTCGATATTGTGAATGTTTGGCTTTATAGTCTTGAGATACTGAAATTCGAGATTTCAGTATTTCGAGATTATAAAGTGAATATATATATATATATATATATATATATATATATATATATATATATATATATATATATATATATATATATGGGTCTACTGTATAACTTCAAAAATACACATCTTCGAAATTAGACAGTAGACCAACACCTCCGCGAAAGTGCACTTAAGCGAAAGTTCACTTTCGCGAACATCGGTTCAACAAACCGATAAAAACCATTAAAACATTGTTTTTGCAGGGGGGGCAAGCCCCCTGCACCCCCTATGTGGGGGGCTGTGCTCCCACACACCCCCTACTTAAATATACCAACTCCAGGATCGCACTTCTTCGTCTTTCAGCTTTTCCCAGTTAGGGGTCGCCACAGCGGATCACCTGTCTGCTCATGATTGGCAGTGTAGTTTTACTGTGTCGAGTTGCCAGCCCGGCACCCAACCTTCCACTGAAGGCACATACATGCACACATTCACACCTAGGGCCAATTTGGAGTGTCCATTCCACCTACAGCATGTCTTTGGGATGTGGGAGGAAACCGGAGCACCTGGAGGAAACCCATGTGACCACAGGGAGGACATGCAGACTCCACACAGAAGGGACCCCAGCCGAGGATCGAACTGGGGAACCTCTTACTGTGAGGCGACAATGCTAACCACTGCATCACTGTGGCCGCCCCAACTCCAGGATCGCACTACAGTGGGGAAACATGTAAACTCCCTTTCCCCACTGTAGTGTGCTTCGGCATCCATGTTCCTTAACTGTTCGTTTTCGAACAAGTGGAATTTCGGTGTTTTCCAATAGACCCATATATATATATATATATATATATATATATATATATATATAAATTTTTTTATTGTTTTTAATGATTGCTTTATGTTTAAATATTTATCATATGCATTATGCTAATAGGTTATTTAAAACAGATATAGTAATAGTCATTTAATACGTTTTTATTCTTTTTAGTTTTGTATTTATTGCTGATATGGTTGTTTACTTATTCTCTGTTACTATGACTATTCATTGAAATGTAATTGTTTTTAATTGTCAATTAATATGATGGGTTATTGGATATGGAGTATATAAAACTCAGAGTTGTTTAGTGTGTTACATCTGAAGTCTGTGAAATGAAAATGCGGTGATTTAGTTAAGTGTTTTTTTTATATATTAAAATTTATTTTGGATTATCCGGAGTCGAGCCTGGTTTTTTTGCAGTGCTTTTTTTTTTGGTTTTTGGTTGCTGCACTTTGTGTGATTTAAGCACTGTTTTCCTGTTTTGTTTGACATCATATTATGAATTAACATCAAAATATATATTTTCATTTAATTTGTAAGTATTCATCTAAGCTACCAAATGAAAGAAAGCTATATGAGAAGGTAAACATTTTTGTTATCAAGAGTTTGAATAATTTGGAGGTAAAGCATTTCATTTTAACTGTTCTGAAAAAGGCTGGTCAAGATATTAGAGAACATTCACAGATGCATAAATTATTATAGTTAAGGGTGGGGCATGGAAAAAAGTATGCCTTGGTTAAGGAGCTGTGAAAATAAGATTTTTTTTCAGAGATCTTGAATTAAATTGCTGTGGGTATGAAAACAGATGGATTTTTAGATCTTTTAGTTATTTGGAGAGAATATGGGCAAAGTAAAGGCATGCTAAGAGTAGGATAGGGAATAAAATCTAAAAATAATTATTTAGAAAGAGTGTTGGTTCAAGAAACAGAAAGAAGAATTGTGGAATTAGCATTATGATTTGACTGTCATAAAGCTTGGAGTAAATTGTGGACAAGTTTTAAAGAAAAGTTCAAGAAGAAATAGATGAAGTAGACGAGAATGCTACATAAAGCAGATAAAAATTACTATGAAAGTTAATTTAATAGTATAATGATGTACAAAAAGTATGAAAAGATCAATTTCAGTTATAATGTAAGTTATATGAAAGGAATTTGAAAAAGTTGAAAACTATAATACAGATACAAAAAATGACAGTCGTAGGACAAAATAAGAGAGAAGCACTTTATTATTATGGTAAAGAAGAAGTATTAACAGAGTGTCTGTAAAATAAAGAAGCCTACGGATACTACAGTCAGGAAGAAGTATCGTATGTAGTATATAAATATGTAAGCAAAGTTTCTGGAAGCATTATAGAATGGATTACAGAGGGAAAGTGAAATGTTAAGAAGATAATACAAAGAAAATTAGAATCAGAAAGATAAATTACCAGAACAAAGCTAGATGTGACTTTGAAATTATTTAAAAATATAGTATACTTGCAGTGATCAGAGCTTGGCTGTGATTTTTATAGAAGTATGACAGATGAGAAAAAAGATTGTTTTATAAAAGTAATGAAGAAGTGGTATACAGGTAAAATAAATTACAAGAGAATAACTTTGATGATCTTAAGCTATATTTGGAAAGAAAGTGACAGGAAGAATATGGCTAACTGCAAATCAAGCTCATTATATCATATTGATTATAAGATAATTAAGAAGACACTTCAGTTGCATTTCACAAGTATATTGAAAAGAATAGTTTAAGAAATATATAGAGTACAGAGGAAAAATAAGAGTGTTCATTTTAATCAGAGAGAAAGTTTTAAAGAAGTAATAGAAATGTTAATCTTAATTAAATGACTGATGATATACAATGGAAAGACAATAAAAGGAAATTCTGAATATGTGATGCTTGATATAAGAAATCACAAATGTAGTTTCACAACAAAGTTTAGAACTATTTGTAGGGCAGTTTGTAAATGCACTGACATTATTCCATTAGTGAATTAATGGCTTGGTTCAAAAAAAAAAAAAAGAAAGGAATAGGGGAATAAAGCAGGGATACTCAGTAGTGGCATACTGTTTACATTAGTCATTTATGGGATAGATTATAAATTTAAATGGAAGCAAGAGACAGGAAAAAAAGAATGTGGGATTACTATGCTTATAGTTCTGCATACGCAGATAATGTAATTAAAGTAACAAAAACTAAAGAGCGGATATATGATGTAGTATATGTGCTCCATGATATAGTGGGCAAAAACTGGTCTGAGATTCAAAGGAGAAATTTAAAGATTTTGAGGATGTTTTAAAGAGACATGATATTTACTTTACAAGGAAGGTGATAAACTGTTTGTAAAGCTTTTTAGCTAGTTGCACTGTGTGAAAGGTATTAACGGGAATTTTTCTGTACTTGTTAAGCACCTGTTTGCTTGTTCTGATTTCCTGCCAAGGAGTGTTTCATATAACTGATTTGTTTGCAGTTAAAAGCATTCTGTAGCATCTCCTTGCTCCTTTATCTGTTTAAAAACTTTCATTTTGTGGCTCACTGCTGTTCTTCTGCTGTGATAAACATTTCTGTAGTGTTTACTATCTAAAAGACTGTAGGCTAGTAGCTGTAGTATTGTTTCCCACCTTCCCTCCCTGTTGGTGTCTTGCTGTTATACTTGGTGGCTTTGCAGTTGCCCACCCCTACTGTAAATTTGATCTAGGACACTCCTCCCAGTCTAGTGTCATTAGCTCATTCTACCTAATACAGAGAGAACATTTGAGAAGGCCAACCCACTTAGTTTCCTGACCTTGAAATATCTTCTGCCTCTCCTTTCTCCCTTTCCTTTACAAAAAAAAAAACTTTGCTACAATCTCCCTACTTAACTATGACAAAAAAAATCACGCTTGTTTCCTGTCTTTCCTGTAACTAGTCTAGTCCAGATACAGATTTGCTGTATCCAGGACTGTTTGTAAGCTCCTGAGCCCTCCAAGCCTTTCTGTGCTGGAGGGAAGCTTTCTAGCTTATCAGTGGGAGAGGTAAGCACTAGGTAACCTATCTACCACATAAGGAGTGGTTCTGGCCCAGAAATTGTTGTTATTGGCCGTTTGGGCAATTTTTTCATCTCTCTCAACTTTCTGATTTAAAAGCCCGCATTTGCACTTGTTTCTTTCCTGTAACTTGTCTAGTTCAGATACAGATTCTTAGTTTGAATTTGCTTATTCGTGCTCAGCACTTGTTCAGAACTTGTTGTAAGCACTAAATAAGCTACAATTACTACAGCACTCAACCTTCCTCTTTACCTAGAGGAAAACAGTGTTTGTACTTACTTTCCTCAATTGCGTAGAGAAAAACAGCTCTTGTACTCACTTTCTTCAACTTGTCTAGAGGAAAATAGTTTTTTATTCAGGCATGTCCAAAGGTTAGCTCCCAGTGTTCTCTCCTGTCTATCTGATGAATCTGGGCATCTTGGAGCAATGTAGCAATTACCTCATGTACACAGACAACCCTCTCCTCCTACTACCCAACACTACAACCTGTGAGAGATGCACTTATCTAGCCAAACTGGAGGTAAAGCACTCTCCAACCAAGACTGAAGTTGATAGTCCAGAGGAGAAGGTAAACACTTGCACCACGCCACACTCATCACAGAGTCCCACTAAACCAACACCACCAAAATCCACACGTAGAAGCACAAAACATTCATGGAGGCTCTCAATAATAATCTGCTCAAGCAACAGAGACCTCCAAAGCAGAAATGCAAGCAACCTCCACCCCCCCAACACAACCCAAATGACACATAGCCCACAGACTCAGGTGCCACTCAACCACAGCCCATAAGGCAAAACAACATACCCAACACACTAGTCATAGGTAACTCTATAGTCAGACACACTGATGTCCCACTCACCAGGCTAAACAAGGAGAAGGTTACTGTCAGCTGCCTGTCAGGTTCCAGGCTCCACCACATAACCCACGCACTCAGGTCACTCCACAACAAGTACAATTATGACTCTGTCATTGTCCATGTTGCTGTGAATGACCTGAGATGTACCTCCCTGGACTACATGAAAAAGACATGGAAGAGCTCTCCGATCTTGTAGCCCAGGCAGGTATGACCCTAGCCCTGAGTAGCATCCTGCCATTGCCCAGAATGATACCACAGTACAAGGACAAAATGATTGACTTCAACAATTGGCTAAGCTTCTGGTGTCATTCTAAGGGGATCCAGTATCTGTCTGCCTGAGATGACATGGTCGACAGACCATGATGCTTTGCCAGAGATGGCCTGCACCTGTCACCCCTGGAATTCCAGATACTGGCTAAGGCTCTTGCCGCCACTATAGTGCCTTTTTTAAGCAAGGTTCAAATGACAAATTCACCACCGTAACAGGAACAGGCAAGCAAAAACTGAGGGTAATGGTACTCAATGCTAGAAGTCAAAATCTCAAAATGCACTCCCTCGAGGCACTCCTTAAAATGGAGAACATCGATATCTGCACAGTGACTGAGACCTGGTTCAAGGCTCCAGAGAGCACCTCTGCATTACCAGGCTATAAGTCATACCACACTTTTCAGCCATCTAACCTGGACCAGAACACCAAAGGTGGAGGTGTATCCATATTCATTAAGGATATCTACACCTCCAGGCTAGTTGCTCAGCATAATGCCCCCGAGGTTATCCAAGTGCAACTAACTCTGGGCAAAACTGCAATCAAAATTGTAGCTTGCTACAGATCCCCCACCATGCCCCAGGATTCCCACTCCTCTTTTCTTGATATACTGGAAAATATTAGGGTTCAACCAAACACCCTAATAATGGGTGATTTCAATTACCCACCATTAACTGGGAAAACTACTCGTGTACCAACTCCTTCACTCAACGCTTTCTGAAATTCATAAATTCCAATGCACTGGATCAACTTATCCACACCCCCATCAGAGGCAACAATATCCTAGATCTAGTCATTGCCAACATGAGTGATTGGTGTTCCACACCTGAAGTAAATTCCTCGTTGGTCAGATCCGACCATAAGCTAATCACCCTAGATATCCACATCCCGCCCCCATCCTCCATTATGGAAACCATGGTAAAAAATTTTTCCAAAGCCAACTTCATGCTTCTTAAGACAGAAGTGGCGAACTTCATGACACCTATGTAGATGGACAATACAGTTACGACTGCTAAATCCTACACAAATGCACTCTATAAGCACTAACATGAGTGCATAGATCATGCTATCCCAAACAGAACCAAGACACTATCCTCCAAACAAAGGAAGCCAATCTGGTGGTCCCCTGCCATAAACAAACTCTACAACAGAAGGAAGAAACTGTTGCAAAAGAGAGTAAAATCCCATGAGTGGAGGAGCACCCTGGTCAGCCTCAGTAAGAAGCTGAGATCCCGTATAAGATCCTCCAAAACTAGCTACAAAAACAAAATCCCCACAGATTCTAGGGACAACCACAAAGCATTCTATAGCTATGTCAAGAATCTCAGTGGCAACACCCAGATCTGCTCTGAGTTACAGTGCAACAGCATGAAAATTACAGAACCAACTGATATTGCCAACATCCTGGCAGATAGTTTCAGTGCTAACTTTACCCCCCTCTCACCCCCTAAAGGGCCTATATCTATACAGGAAGAATGCAGAGTCCCTGTAATCACAGCTATGCAGGTAAAAGCTGCACTCTCTAAAGCCAAAAACACAGGATCCATGGGATCAAACAACATTCCAGGCTGTGTTTTACATGAATTTCAGAACGAACTGGCTCCCCACCTAAGCACCATGTTCAGTCATAGCCTCACATCAGGCTTTGTGCCCACTGAATGGCACACAGCAACAGTTATCCCACTCCACAAAGGGGGAGCCACCACTGATCCCAGGAACTATCGCCCTATTAGCCTTACGAGCCTGATCTGTAAGGCCATGGAACGTATCATCATGGAAATCATAAACAAAGACATTGGTAACCTCCAAACTCTGGACCCCACCCAGTTCAGGTTTGTGAAAGGCAGATCATGCCTCCTGAACCTGATCAACTTCTTTGAGGCTTTCACCAAAGCCGTAGTTGAGGGTAAGGTGATTCACAAAGCCTATCTTGACCTTGCCAAGGGTTTCAACACCATCCCCCATTCTGGAATTATAGCTAAACTCACTAAACTAGGTTTAAATCCCTATTTCACAAGATAGGTTGCCAACTGGCTCACTGACAGAACCCACACTGAAAAAGTTGCAGACTCCAAATTTGACTTCAAAGCAGTGACAAGTGGAGTACCACAGGGTTCAGTCCCGAGACTTCTCCGGTTTGGTATCTACTTCTCTGAAGTACAGGCTAACACAGAAGGCCTTTAGCTAATGAAGTTTGCAGATGATTGCAAACTAGGAGCCATAGTAGAGTCCCCAAATGATGTGGACATCCTACAGAAGGGCCTCACTGAAACAGATGCCTGGTGTCAGAGCCATGGCCTCAAGCTCACTGCCAAAAAGTGCATTGTCATCCCCTTTGGTAAAAACTCTGTATCCTTGAACTACCACATAGGCGGCAGTCTGCTTAATGCCAAATGTGTGATAAGAGACCTTGGGACCCAGGTGGACAGTGGTCTGTCCTTTGATAGTCACATCGCCACAGTAGTCAGGAAGTCCTTCTACATCCAGGAAAAATGAGGTCATTGTTCCCCTCTACTCGACACTCATTAGACCCATTATAGAGTACAATGTCCCTTTTGGAATGTACCTCACAAGACACCTGCAGCAGCTGGAAAGGCCACAGAAGTACCTCACAAAGAGGATTACTGGCCTCAAACAGATGCCCTACACTGACCGTCTCAAAAAACTCCAGCTTTACTCCGTAGCATATCGCCTACTCCGAGGTGATCTCTGCCTAACATATAAAGCTGTGTCAGACTCAGAGATGTTGGACATGCTATACCTAAAGAAATTCCAATCCCTCTAAGCTACATGCTCTAGGGACCTAAACCTTATCACCACAATAAACAGGACATGCTGTAGGTTAGATTCCTGTCACAGAGACTTCCCATACTCTGGAACAAGCTACCCATTTATGTCAAGCAAAGTTCCTCATCAGCACTCTTCAAGAAAAATCTTGATGAGTGGATGAGAAATAGGAAATACACTCCGGGGATTACTTCTGTGGCTTTGCTCGACAGGAACAGGAAATAAGTTTCTTCGGTGGCGTAAGCCAGGGAACTTTTTGGCTAAGCTTACTTAGGCCCTTAGGCCGATAGCCTAGTACCTACTTATGAACCTATGAACCTATTAGGCATAGTTTTGCAGGCAGAGATCATATGACTAAAGGATGAAAGGAGAAGGTAAATGGAGCAAAACAAAATCATAAATATGTGGAAAGTATCTGAAGTTTATTTAAAAAAGAAAATGTGGTTTTATTTAAATTCAGTAATGCTTAGCCAATTTGTTTATTATGTGGGTGTTTATAATTTATTAGAAGAATTAGAAAAAAATATGTGATAGAAGTAGAATTCACATCTCTAGGAGGGCCCTGAGTTAAATCCCAGGAAGCAGGGTAGGATTCACTATGATATGGAAAAGGGTGGACTGACTTTCCTATTCAGAGAGGAGTTAGTACTGGCAAAGGGCTGCACAACATGATCAGACTTTTTTCAACTTGTGCATTTCATGGAATGGGACTAAATGTGCTCCTTAAAAGAAATATCAGTGCAGATAAGTGCAAAGGCATTTGATTTAAATGAATACCAAGCTGGATTATCCTCATTTCATGAAATGCAGAAAGTTAAAAAATTAACTGTGTTGCATTGCACTTCAGAAACTATACAGTACAGTGAGAAGGAATAATGGTAGAAAAGAAAGAAAACACATGCAGTAAAGAAGGTTATTTTAATGAGTGCACTAAAATGATTTTTAGGTTGAAAAGACAAGAGAAGATAAAATTTCATCTAAGAGTATTATGCAGGAACTTTTTTGATAAACCCATTGGAGAATATAAACATAGCTAAGTAAAGAGGTCTACTAAGGAAGAAAAAAACAAGAGAAGTTTTGGAGTGGAAGCTGTTAGTGGAGAAACTTTCTGTTATAGCAATGTAAAACAAGTTGGTTATGGAAAGATAATTTGTTTCAATAAATAATATTGACAGGAAGGAGAATAACTTGTTTTGGATAAAAGAATAGAGGAATTGTGTAATTTGATTATAAGAGAAAAGAAAAATAAAGTAATGTACAGTAATTAAACACTGATACGATATGTATGTATATTATGGAAATACACAGAACAAAAGGATAGAATTGATAAAATCTTGAATGTTATACATGGCAGTCATGGAGTATGAGACATAGTGATGTTCTTTAGAATAATAGTACACGGGAAAATAAGGAAATACTATAAAAATTTTTTTTTTGATTATGGAAAAAGGATGGGGAGATTAATGTAATTTTACTATGCATACAGTTGTCTACATTTATATAATACAGCATATGTGCATGTGTAAATTGTATACACATATGTAAATATTTGTATTGGATTGCAACATATTCATATAAAAGGTATATTCTCCTAGTCTTGTTTTGATATGTGTCATAGGATCTTTTATATCCACCTGAGCATCCACCAACGTAAACCAATGGAACCTTGCTTTTAATGTTACATCTGAAGGATGTCAGCACAGGAGTTATTCATACCCTTAGGCCACACTACAGTGTCAATACTGAAACATGACTCCAAGTATCTGGAACATAAACAGAATCCATAATCATCTGATTTTCCACAATCAGAAATTAATGTGCTACTTTTGAGACACATGCCTAAAAGAACACCTAATATGAAAATTAAGTGTAACTCTTCACTTATACTTTGACCATGACCACATCTGCAACACGTCAAATTGTATAGGTTCATAGGTTCATACTAGGCTATCTGCCCTAGGGCATTTATAAGCCTAGCCAGAGTGTGTTTTGCTTTTGCCACCCATTTTAAATTAATTTTGCTATGTCCTTTTTCGAGGTTAGTATACTGTGCCTCTGTCTAACAGTGACACAGAAGTGATACCCGGGGTAAACCTATGATCTCCCATCCACTCATCAAGATTCCTCTTGAAGAGAGTCAATGAGGGACTCTGCCTAACCTGGACTGGGATTTTATTCCAGAGTGAAGGGAGCCTCTGGGTTATGAATCTGTCCCTCCAGCATGTCCTATTTATTTCAGTGCTGAGGTTCAAGTCTCTCGAGCACGTAGCTCGATAGGAATTGGATTTTCTGAGGTGCAGCATGTCCATTAATTCCGGGTTGGACATGGCTTTATACGTCAGGCACAGATCACCTCTGAGCAGGGGGTATGCCACTGAGTAGAGCTGGAGTTTCTTTAACCGGGCAGCACATGGCATCTGTTTGAGCCCTTTGATCCTCTTGGTGAGGTACTTTTGGGGTCTTTCCAGTTGCTGCAGGTGTCTGGTAAGGTACATCCCAAAAGGGGCATTGTACTCAATTATGGGCCTGATGAGGGATGAGTAAAGAGGCACAATGACCTCCCCTGATCTAGATGTGAATCCCTTCATGATTAGGTGGGCTATATAAAATGTTTTTCTAACCACTTTGGCCACGTGGTTGTCAAATGAGAGATTGCTATCAACTTGGGTCCCCAGGTCCCTAATTACTTCTTCTGTACTTAATGGATTACCACCTATGTGGCAATTTGTGGGCACTTTATTTTTGCCAAAGGGGATGACTATACACTTTTTGGCGTTTAGCTTGAGGCCATGGCTCTGGCACCAGTTGTCTGTTTCTATGAGGCCCTTTTGGAGGATGATTGTGTTGGCTGGAGAGTCGATTATGGCGCCCAGTTTGCAGTCATCTGCGAACTTGGTCAGCCACAGTCCTTCCGTGTTGGCCTGTACCTCTGAGAAATATATACCGAATAAAAGAGGTCCCAGGACTGAGCCTTGTGGGATGCCACTTGTAACTGGTTTGGAGTCTGACATGGCTCCAGCAATTCTAACCATGTGGGTTCTGTCCTTGAGCCAGTTTGCAACCCATCTAGTGACATAGGGGTTTATATTTAAGCTGGTGAGCTTATCTATAATGCCCGAGTGGGGTATTGTATCAAAGGCTTTTGCGAGGTCCAGGTAGGCTGTGTGGACCACCTTCCCCTCATCAATGGCCTTGGTGACTGTTTCAAAGAAATCGACCAGGTTTAAGAGGCAGGATCTGCCCTTAACAAAGCCAAACTGGGTAGGAGCCAGTGTCTGTAGGTCCCCAATATCTTTATTTATGAGGTCCATGATGATCCTTTCCATAGCTTTGCAGACCAAGCTAGTCAGGCTTATGGGGCAATAGTTTCCAGGATCTGCTGAGGCACCACCTTTGTGGAGAGGGACCACTGTTGCTGTACGCCACTCTTTGGGTACATATCCTGTAGTAAGGCTGAGATTGAACAGTAGTTCTATGTTTGGGTTTAGCTCTTCTTGGAGTTCATGTAGGATGCAGCCCGGGACACCGTCTGGTCCCATTGATGCTGTGTTTTTTTGCTTTGGAGAGGGCGGCTCTTACCTGAGCATCTGAGATGTCAGGGGGGGCAGCACTCTGCTGGGATAGATATTTGTCCTTTTGGTAGGGAGGGGGGGGAGTTTGCGCTGAACCTGTCAGCTAGGATGTTGGCAATGTCTGTGGATTCAATATATTTTTTGTCATTTTGGACTAATTCTGAGCATATCTGGGAATTCCCACCCAGGTTCCTAACATAACTAAAGAAAGCCTTGTGATTATCCTTAGTGTCCTGTGCAATTTTTCTCTCGAAGCTGGCCTTAGACGATTTTATGAGTGCCCGTAGTTTTTTGCTAATACTGATCAGAGATGCCTTCCCTTTTTGGGATTTTGCCCTATCATCTAGTAGCTTCCTCCTTGCATTGTATAGTTTGTTTATGGCTGGGGTCCACCAGACAGGACGTCTGCCTTTGGAGGATTAGGTCTTGGTTTTATTTGGGATTGCATGATCCATGCATTCCTGAAGGTGTTCATAGAATGCGTTTATAAAGGATTCTGCAGTCTGGGCCATATTTTCCACAAGCTCGGGGGCTTTGAAGGATTCCACCTCGGTTTTGAGGAGTGTGAAATTTGCTTTAGAGAAGTTTTTCACTGTGGTTTTCTGGGCATGGGGTGGGGTCCAGATGTGAATATCCAGTGAGATTAGTTTATGGTCTGATCTTACCAGTGAGGGATACACTTCTGGTCTGGAGCATAGAGTCCCCATGTTGGTGATGATCAGGTCCAGTATGTTTTCCCCTCTTGTGGGATTGGTAACAAGTTGTTCCATAGCATTTGAGTTTATAAATTCTAGGAATCTTTGGGCTAGGGTGTTGGAGCTAGAGTAATGCTCCCAGTCTATGTTTGGGTTGTTGAAGTCGCCCAATATAGTGGTGTTTGGAGAGACCTTCATATTTTCCAGTGTTCTCAGGAAGGCCGAGTGGGGTTCCTGGGTTTGGGAGGGTGGTCTGTAGCAGGCTATAAACTGGAAGGCAGTTTTACCCACTGTTAGTTGCACATGGATAGTCTCTGATGCTCCAAAGACAAATATCACACACAGATCTGGTCTTCTTCTGAATATCTGTTCCTTACTCTGAACCCAAAACAGGTTTACCTCAGGGTCACTAATGGCTCCCCATTCACTTCTTAGGATGACTATATTATCTTCAAGTCCTCAAGTCCTTCCTGGGGATTTAGAGCAAAAAATGCCCAAATTCCTCCCCCATCAAATATTTTAAATGCTATTTCCAGGAGAAAAGTGGTGCAGCGAATGGTTTTGTTGTCTCACAACAAAAGGTTCCCTGGTTCGATTCTCAGCTGGGGTGCCTTCTGTGTGGACTCTGCATGTCCTCCCTGGGTTTGTGGGGGTTTCCTCTGGGTGCCCCGGTTTCCACCCACATTCCAAAGACATGCAGTAGGTGAATTGGATACTCTAAATTGGTCATAGATGTGAGTGTGTGGTCTGGAAGAACTACCAAGGCAGGGGTAGCCACCTGATAATGTAAACCCTGGCTCTAGATGATTGTCACTGTTAAAGTGACACCCTGACCTCATATGTAAAAATAGGAAACAGGGATTATGGATGGATGGCTGGAATAATAAGCATGTTTCAAATGTATAAATACCAGTCTCTCACTATTTGATAGTTTTAACTTTCAGAAGACTAATTATTTTAAGAAATGTTCTTTAATATAAGCTCCCATGCATAATTTATCCTTTTCTGAATTAACATGGGTAAGCCTGGGGCACAAATTCTATCAAACAAGATAATATTCCCGGTGTTGTCAATATTTTTCAACTGATTATTAAACATTGGGTGTGGAGACAAGCAGCAATAGTTCCTACTTACAAAATGCGAGTTACTTTACCTCCAGATAATTACTGACCCTTTAGCATGTATACTTTGTAAAATAGTACAAAGAGTGATCACAGATCTGTTATCGAAAAAAACTGTTTGGTCTTAGATCAAGATCAATTTAAATAAATAAAGGGACGATACTGCTTTCTGTACCTACCAGCAGTGGTGTAGTTGATCCAGCTAGCTCCATGTGCTAGTCTCACAAACTAATATCCCACCCCCTCAGCTCTTCAAGCGAAGAGGAAAAAAGAACTTCTGTAAAACTGCAGGAACCAGTTGGCTTTCCTGCATTATACTACCCATTCCATGCATCCCAACCCCAACTCATCAAGGGAAGAGCAAAAAAAGGTTCCAGGATTTGGTAGCTGGTACTCCTGAAATACAGGAACCCTGTTTCGGCATCCCACTGCCTGTCCACCCCTACTCAGCTGAAGGACAATTTACTAAAAAAGTCTACCATTAGGGTACCTGGGTTTTCAGAAACGCAGAAGTCAATCAAGTCTCATTTCTGTGCCCTGCCCTAACTCTCCTTCCCTAAATTTTAAGGGGGGGGGGGTAAAAGAGACAATTTATTTTACTTTTGAATGCTTACTACAATTGTAGCAAGCATTTGCTGTGGTTTATACTACACACTACAGTGCCCGGGTTCTAGTAAAAAAAAAAAAAAAAAAAACCTCCCAGGTTCTAGGAAAAAAAAAACAAACAAAAAAAGAAAGAATAAACCAACGGCTTACTTCCCAAAAACAGTACCAATAAGACACAAATAAAGGGTTTTTTTTTTAACCCAAAAAAAAGGGAAACCCCCCCCCGGGGGGTTTTTTTTGGAAAACCCTTTTGGAAAAAAGGACTAAAAAAAACCCTTCCTTCCTGGGGGGGGGCCCCCCCTTTTTTTTTTACCCCCTTTTTAGGCCCCCCCCCGAACCAAGTGGGGAAGAACATCTACCTTGTCCTGCAGGAATATCGTCATCGCTATTCTGGCCAATAGAGGACCGGAACGTAGTAGGAGCAACAAAGTTGCAACAAAGTTAAGTTTGATGAGTTTGGTGCTAAATTCATTGTATTTATAATTGATTGCAATGATTCTAAAATAAGTTTGTTACTTAGTGAAATTGAGAATATGGACAGAATTATACAGAATGATTTAATGTTTGAACAATGGGAAAGGTTATATTACAAACAATTTGAGTATGCAGAGAGTATGTATAGGAAAACTTATGAAAGAAAGTGTAACAAGTTACAAAGGGACACTATACAATACGACAAGGGAGAAGCATATAGGTGGAATGTTTATGATAAGAAACAGGTTACAGGTAGGAATGTCAGGAAACATTTTAACCCGGCCTATGAACATGCTATTTATCAAAATGATGAGTGTTTTTTAGAGGAAGGGAGAGAGGAATGGACAATGGTAGAAAGAAAGGGGAAAGGGCGGAATGCCTGGAAGAATCATGGATACAATCAGTAGTTAATCCTATAGACATTAATGAAATCTCGACTTTCACTAATACTAATATGGTATTGAATAGTGAAATAAATAGGAATAATATAATGAATGGTGTTAATAATGTCAATTTATATGAAAGTGGTGATTTTAAAATATTCAACTACACTTCTCACCCAATATCTTCGGATCATTATGATATATTTTCTAAAGGGATGAAGTACATACCAGATTATAGTTTTGACATTACAGATACCTTGGTTGAATTTAAACTGTTTTTGAGAAAACTTAATCTGGGTATTTTTTTCAAGAACCAAAATAGTACTGCTACCTTACAAATGGGTGAATTAAAAAAGAAAAGTACATTCACCCCACCTATGTGCATGACTTTAACATCTTTTGAAAATGTGGTTAATCCTCAGTTTTATGCCTTGTATAATAGATACAAATACTCAAGTGGAGATAAAAAGGGCAGAAACATGATTCTAGACACCGTGAAAAGTTTATGTGAGAAAAATATTAGAATTATGTCCGCTGACAAGGGGGGAGGTATTGTGTTTTATGACAATGACAAATATATTAACAAAATTTTTGAATTGTTGAACAACTCTACACAATATACCCCATCTTCACTAAATGAGGTGAACATTGCTCATGCACGTATAGATTCATATTTGGAAGAATTTATAATTGAGAATAGAATAAGTGAGGAAATGTATAGATTTTTAAAGGTTGAATACCCAATATTGGCAACTATCAATGGCATCCCTAAAGTGCATAAAAATGTCAATGACCCACCATTTCGTCCAATAATTTCTGGTAGTGCTAGCAAAGCTTTCCCTTTTGGCCAGGTGATCCACCATAAGTTGAAGCACATGTATAAAACAGTGAATCATATCATGAGGGATTCCTGGGAATTTTTGGGTATTTTTAAACCAGAAATATGGACAAACAATTTAATATATGTCACCATTGACATCCAGGATCTTTTCTCGTGCATACCAAAGGATGATGGACTTGCTAGATTTTACAACAGTATAAACAGAGGAAGTGGTTTAGGACAGGATGAAATCTCTTTATTAATGGAATTCATGGATATTGTCCTGGACCACAACTACATCTATTTTGAGGGAGAACACTACAAACAAAGAACTGGGGTTGCTATGGGTACCTCCTGTGCTCCCATCTACGCCAATCTGGTGTTACTGGATTGGGAAACGGAATTTATTTTTAAAACAAAATGGATGTCCCAAATTAAGAAATATGTGCGATATTTGGATGACATATTTTTGTTATGGGAGGAGTGAACCGGATTTACAAAGCTTCATGAGATACATTAATAACACTACTGAGTACCTGAAGTTCACCCACCAGTATGATTCCATTGGTATTAGCTATTTGGATGTCTTTATTTATAGTGATGGGGAAGCATTTCAGTCACGGATACACAGGAAGGATACCTTTAGCAATGGATACCTCCATTTTAGCAGTGCACATTCATACAATAGCAAAAGGGGTATTCTCAAGGGACAATGTATACGTGCTGCCCGCATGACAACTGATAAGAGGTATTTTATAAAGGAAATGGCATTTATAGGGCAATTATTCGCAGAGAAAGGGTACCCCCCCAAAATGATTAAGGACATTTTGGAATACGTTATTAAGGAGTGGGGACACAAATACAAACCCCTATTAGGGGTAGGTATTGTGAATAATCCCAATAATAGTAATAATATGGGTAGTAATGGAGGTACTAGTAAAGAATATTCTAAGGCTTGTATTATTAAATATGGTAGACATACTAAGGAGGTTAAGAATATTATTTCAAATAATTGGAACATATTGACTAGTGATTTGTCAATAAAGGATAAAGTAACTACGGAACCACATTTTGTTTACAAAACAGGTAACAACTTAAAAAGGATTATAGAAATTAAGTCCAACTATGAACATTCCAGCAAAATAAAAAGAACGGGCACCAAAAAATGTGGTCAATGTAACTACTGTAACTACATTTTGGATGTATCCAATGTAGTCTTGGTAAACAAACTAAAGAGCAGATTGTGGTTTTGCAATGGGAACTGTTTGAGTAAACACATAGTGTATTTGGCTATGTGCCAAACTTGTAAAAGTTACTATGTGGGCAAAACCGATCGCTTTTTAAAGAATAGGATATATGACCACACTTATTGTATAAGGAAACTGGATATGAACAATGCCCTATCTCGACATTTAATTAATAATCCAGAGTGTAAGATGTTTAAATTTGCTATTCTTGACATTATCTATCCTAACCCACGTGGGGGTAACATCAAGGCTGTAGTTGGTGAAAGGGAGATCAGATGGCAGATTATGCTAGATGCAGCCACCCCACCTGGTCTCAACGAGGTAATTCCAACAAAACCACTAGTTAAGGTTTAGAATTTCCAATTTTGAAAATGTTTCTACCGGTATGTGCAATGATATATAAAAAATATAAACATATAGATTTTTACATATTCGACTATATTTTTTATTTATAATATTTAGGTTGTGTCCTAATATGTACTTGTCCATACAATATTCACCAGTGATTATGTTATGAACTGGACTTCAAGATGATATATTAGTGCATAAAGATATAAGAAATAACTATTTTTACTTGTAATTCACTATTTTTATTAAATGAAAGTGTAGTTTTTTATGCTCTTAAAGTACCTAGTAAGCATAGTTATATATTGTTGCTAGATACATCAGTAATGATTTTATTTGGAAAAGCTTGCTATGTGTTGAATGGTATGTTTCACATTTTTGTAATATAGGAACATGTCTTTTTAAATTTTAATTGCTTAATTGATTAAAAAAGGCGGGTTTTAGTGGGGGTATGTGTGTATATAAGTAATGCATTTTTAAATGTTCATTGTTCTGATGAAGGCAGTTATTTTTACTGCAGAAAGCGCTTAACCTGTATTTTGGATATATTAAACTTGTTTCCAGCTTCCAGCATTGCCTCCGGTTTCCTGGTGTGTTTTGCCTGTTCGGCTTTTGTGTGGTAGTTTGGTGGACACTGGGATATTTCATTTACTTGTTTTGGATAAAAGAATAGAGGAATTGTGTAATTTGATTATAAGAGAAAAGAAAAATAAAGTAATGTACAGTAATTAAACACTGATACGATATGTATGTATATTATGGAAATACACAGAACAAAAGGATAGAATTGATAAAATCTTGAATGTTATACATGGCAGTCATGGAGTATGAGACATAGTGATGTTCTTTAGAATAATAGTACACGGGAAAATAAGGAAATACTATAAAACATTTTTTTTTGATTATGGAAAAAGGATGGGGAGATTAATGTAATTTTACTATGCATA
This sequence comes from Protopterus annectens, assembly GCF_019279795.1. Taxonomy (NCBI): domain Eukaryota; kingdom Metazoa; phylum Chordata; order Ceratodontiformes; family Protopteridae; genus Protopterus; species Protopterus annectens. Next base: position 360,400,140 of record NC_056738.1, read on the forward strand.
CAGTTGTCTACATTTATATAATACAGCATATGTGCATGTGTAAATTGTATACACATATGTAAATATTTGTATTGGATTGCAACATATTCATATAAAAGGTATATTCTCCTAGTCTTGTTTTGATATGTGTCATAGGATCTTTTATATCCACCTGAGCATCCACCAACGTAAACCAATGGAACCTTGCTTTTAATGTTACATCTGAAGGATGTCAGCACAGGAGTTATTCATACCCTTAGGCCACACTACAGTGTCAATACTGAAACATGACTCCAAGTATCTGGAACATAAACAGAATCCATAATCATCTGATTTTCCACAATCAGAAATTAATGTGCTACTTTTGAGACACATGCCTAAAAGAACACCTAACATGAAAACTAAGTGTAACTCTTCACTTATACTTTGACCATGACCACATCTGCAACACGTCAAATTGTATAGGTTCATAGGTTCATACTAGGCTATCTGCCCTAGGGCATTTATAAGCCTAGCCAGAGTGTGTTTGGCTTTTGCCACCCATTTTAAATTAATTTTGCTATGTCCTTTTTCGAGGTTAGTATACTGTGCCTCTGTCTAACAGTGACACAGAAGTGATACCCGGGGTAAACCTACGATCTCCCATCCACTCATCAAGATTCCTCTTGAAGAGAGTCAATGAGGGACTCTGCCTAACCTGGACTGGGATTTTATTCCAGAGTGAAGGGAGTCTCTGGGTTATGAATCTGTCCCTCCAGCATGTCCTATTTATTTCAGTGCTGAGGTTCAAGTCTCTCGCACGTAGCTCGATGGGATTTGGATTTTCTGAGGTGCAGCATGTCCATTAATGCCGGGTTGGACATGGCTTTATACGTCAGGCACAGATCACCTCTGAGCAGGGGGTATGCCACTGAGTAGAGCTGGAGTTTCTTTAACCGGGCAGCACATGGCATCTGTTTGAGCCCTTTGATCCTCTTGGTGAGGTACTTTTGGGGTCTTTCCAGTTGCTGCAGGTGTCTGGTAAGGTACATCCCAAAAGGGGCATTGTACTCAATTATGGGCCTGATGAGGGATGAGTAAAGAGGCACAATGACCTCCCCTGATCTAGATGTGAATCCCTTCATGATTAGGTGGGCTATATAAAATGTTTTTCTAACCACTTTGGCCACGTGGTTGTCAAATGAGAGATTGCTATCAACTTGGGTCCCCAGGTCCCTAATTACTTCTTCTGTACTTAATGGATTACCACCTATGTGGCAATTTGTGGGCACTTTGTTTTTGCCAAAGGGGATGACTATACACTTTTTGGCATTTAGCTTGAGGCCATGGCTCTGGCACCAGTTGTCTGTTTCTATGAGGCCCTTTGGAGGATGATTGTGTTGGCTGGAGAGTCGATTATGGCGCCCAGTTTGCAGTCATCTGCGAACTTGGTCAGCCACAGTCCTTCCGTGTTGGCCTGTACCTCTGAGAAATATATACCGAACAAAAGAGGTCCCAGGACTGAGCCTTGTGGGATGCCACTTGTAACTGGTTTGGAGTCTGACATGGCTCCAGCAATTCTAACCATGTGGGTTCTGTCCTTGAGCCAGTTTGCAACCCATCTAGTGACATAGGGGTTTATATTTAAGCTGGTGAGCTTATCTATAATGCCCGAGTGGGGTATTGTATCAAAGGCTTTTGCGAGGTCCAGGTAGGCTGTGTGGACCACCTTCCCCTCATCAATGGCCTTGGTGACTGTTTCAAAGAAATCGACCAGGTTTAAGAGGCAGGATCTGCCCTTAACAAAGCCAAACTGGGTAGGAGCCAGTAAATGTAGGTCCCCAATATCTTTATTTATGAGGTCCATGATGATCCTTTCCATAACTTTTTCAGACCAAGCTAGTCAGCCTTATGGGGCGATAGTTTCCAGGATCTGTTGAGGCACCACCTTTGTGGAGAGGGACCACTGCTGCTGTACGCCACTCTTTGGGTACATATCCTTTAGTAAGGCTGAGATTGAACAGTAGTTTTATGTTTGGGTTTAGCTCTTCTTGGAGTTCATGTAGGATGCAGCCCGGGATACCGTCTGGTCCCACTGATGCTGTGTTTTTTGCTTTGGAGAGGGCGGCTCTTACCTGAGCATCTGAGATGTCAGGGGGGCAGCACTCTGCTGGGATAGATATTTGCCCTTTTGGTAGGGAGGGGGGGGGAGTTTGCACTGAACCTGTCAGCTAGGATGTTGGCAATGTCTGTGGATTCAATATATTTTTTGTCATTTTGGACTAATTCTGAGCATATCTGGGAATTCCCACCCAGGTTCCTAACATAACTAAAGAAAGCCTTGTGATTATCCTTAGTGTCCTGTGCAATTTTTCTCTCGAAGCTGGCCTTAGACGATTTTATGAGTGCCCGTAGTTTTTTTGCTAATACTGATCAGAGATGCCTTCCCTTTTTGGGATTTTGCCCTATCATCTAGTAGCTTCCTCCTTGCATTGTGTAGTTTGTTTATGGCTGGGGTCCACCAGACAGGACGTCTGCCTTTGGAGGATTAGGTCTTGGTTTTATTTGGGATTGCATGATCCATGCATTCCTGAAGGTGTATATAGAATGCGTTTATAAAGGATTCTGCAGTCTGGGCAGTATTTTCCACAAGCTCGGGGGCTTTGAAGGATTCCACCTCAGTTTTGAGGAGTGTGAAATTTGCTTTAGAGAAGTTTTTCACTGTGGTTTTCTGGGCAGGGGGTGGGGTCCAGATGTGAATATCCAGTGAGATTAGTTTATGGTCTGATCTTACCAGTGAGGGATACACTTCTGGTCTGGAGCATAGAGTCCCCATGTTGGTGATGATCAGGTCCAGTATGTTTTCCCCTCTTGTGGGAGTGGTAACAAGTTGTTCCATAGCATTTGAGTTTATAAATTCTAGGAACCTTTGGGCTAGGGTGTTGGAGCTAGAGTAATGCTCCCAGTCTATGTTTGGGTTGTTGAAGTCGCCCAATATAGTGGTGTTTGGAGAGACCTTCATATTTTCCAGTGTTCTCAGGAAGGCGGAGTGGGGTTCCTGGGTTTGGGAGGGTGGTCTGTAGCAGGCTATAAACTGGAAGGCAGTTTTACCCACTTTTAGTTGCACATGGATAGTCTCTGATGCTCCAAAGACAAATATCACACACAGATCTGGTCTTCTTCTGAATATCTGTTCCTTACTCTGAACCCAAAACAGGTTTACCTCAGGGTCACTAATGGCTCCCCATTCACTTCTTAGGATGACTATATTATCTTCAAGTTCTCAAGTCCTTCCTGGGGATTTAGAGCAAAAAATGCCCAAATTCCTCCCCCATCAAATATTTTAAATGCTATTTCCAGGAGAAAAGTGGTGCAGCGAATGGTTTTGTTGTCTCACAACAAAAGGTTCCCTGGTTCGATTCTCAGCTGGGGTGCCTTCTGTGTGGAGTCTGCATGTCCTCCCTGGGTTTGTGGGGGTTTCCTCTGGGTGCCCTGGTTTCCACCCACATTCTAAAGACATGCAGTAGGTGAATTGGATACTCTAAATTGGTCATAGATGTGAGTGTGTGGTGTGGAAGAACTACCAAGGCAGGGGTAGCCACCTGATAATGTAAACCCTGGCTCTAGATGATTGTCACTGTTAAATTGACACCCTGACCTCATATGTAAAAATAGGAAACAGGGATTATGGATGGATGGCTGGAATAATAAGCATGTTTCAAATGTATAAATACCAGTCTCTCACTATTTCATAGTTTTAACTTTCAGAAGACTAATTATTTTAAGAAATGTTCTTTAATATAAGTTTCCATGCATAATTTATCCTTTTCTGAATTAACATGGGTAAGCCTGGGGCACAAATTCTATCAAACAAGATAATATTCCCGGGGTTGTCAATATTTTTCAACTGATTATTAGACATTGGGTGTGGAGACAAGCAGCAATAGTTCCTACTTACAAAATGTGAGTTACTTTACCTCCAGATAATTACTGACCCTTTAGCATGTATACTTTGTAAAATAGTACAAAGAGTGATCACAGATCTGTTATCGAAAAAAACTGCTTGGTCTTAGATCAAGATCAATTTAAATAAATAAAAGGACGATACTGCTTTCTGAACCTACCAGCAGTGGTGTAGTTGATCCAGCTAGCTCCCTGGGCTAGTCTCACAAACTAATATCCCACCCCCTCAGCTCTTCAAGTGAAGAGGAAAAAAGAACTTCTGTAAAACTGCAGGAACCAGTTGGCTTTCCTGCATTATACTACCCATTCCATGCATCCCAACCCCAACTCATCAAGGGAAGAGCAAAAAAAGGTTCCAGGATTTGGTAGCTGGTACTCCTGAAATGCAGGAACCCTGTTTCGGCATCCCACTGCCTGTCCACCCCTACTCAGCTGAAGGACAATTTACTAAAAAAGTCTACCATTAGGGTACCTGGGTTTTCAGAAACGCAGAAGTCAATCAAGTCTCATTTCTGTGCCCTGCCCTAACTCTCCTTTCCTAAATTTTAAGGGGGGGGGGATAAAAGAGACAATTTATTTTACTTTTGAATGCTTACTACAATTGTAGCAAGCATTTGCTGTGGTTTATACTACACACTACAGTGCCCGGGTTCTAGTAAAAAAAAAAAAAAAAAAAAAAAAAAAAACTTCCCGGGTTCTAGGAAGAAAAAAACAAACAAAAAAAGAAAACCTTTTTTTTTTTTTTTTTTTTTTTTTTTAAACTGTAGCAAATTTCAGATACTACAGTTTATACACACCAAGGAGTGCTACAGCACTCCAGTTCCAATGGAAATAGCAAACTAATTGCATTTACTACAGTTTAGAATACACAGGGAGCACTACAGTGCTGAGGATGTGGTAAAAGCCGGTATGAGGTAAAAGTGATCAGTATCGGTCTTGGATGGCCAATTGCACCCCCAAACACATTTCTTTGAACTACTAAATGCTACTATAGTTGAAAGGTGAATGAAGCATTTGACATGCTGTATCATGTGTAAGCATACTGAATAAACTAAAAATGTTAAAATGTAGCTGCTATCCAATTAGCTGATCAAAATCAGTTTACTTAACAGAGCTAGGAGAACATGAGAGTGGTGGGGACATACTCTCAGGCATAATTCATGTGACCTGTGAAGTATGATAAGGCAGGGTGATGGGCCCTTGATAAAGTTTTCAGAAGTGAAATTGGACAACTATCTGTGAGTGACAAAATGTGCCTATGAGTGCAAGATAGAAAGAAATGTTTCATATCTGCAGGAACTGTAAACTATGGTACATCGAAAATAAGTTCTTGTTCAACATAACAAAATGTGTTATGTTATAGTTTGGTAAGAATGCAATAAACTTTGGCTATGTGACTGAGGTTTATATATTCAGAATGGACACTGTTAAAAAACTAGGCATGCTTACAGAAGAAATTGTCTTAACTTTGATCAGAAATGCATTTCTACTGTTAAGAAAGTATTTGGGATAAATCATGTGAAACTAAAGGGAATATAAGGATGATCCAGAAAAATAACCGTTCTGCAAAATAAATTTACTAAGTTTGGCCTCCCAGGACAAGGACAACCACAAAGCATTCTTTAGCTATATCCGCAACCTCAAAGGCAATACACAGTTGTGTGCAGAGCTCATTGTAAATGGAGCCACTTATACTGAGCCACAATATATAGCAAACATCCTGGCTGATAAATTCAGCTCCAACTTTACTCCTCTTTCCCCCTCAACCATCCCTCAAGAAATATAATCAAATATAACTCCCTCTACTATCATTAGGGAACAGGTCCTTAATGCTCTCTCTAAGACCAGGAACACTGACTGCATCAATGGGCCCAGACAATATCCCAGGATGCCTTCTAAATAGCACGAAACATGACCTATCAGGGCCTCTGGAATTACTATACAACTGTAGTCTCCAATCAGGCTTCATGCCTCATGAATGGAGAATGGCAACAGTCATCCCTCTGCACAAAGGTGGGCCATCTACAGACCCTGGAAACTACAGACCCATAAGTCTCACTAGTCTTATATGTAAAGCCATGGAAAGAATTATAATGGAGATGATCAATAGAGATATAGTAAACCTCCAGACACTGGACCCAACCCAGTTTCGTTTTGTAAAGGGCAGATTATGCCTACTCAACCTAGTGGACTTCTTTGAGATGGTTACCAAAGTAATGGATGAGGGCATAATCATTCACACTATCTACCTTGACCTGGCCAAGGCATTTGACAATACCCCACTCAGGCATTGTTGACAAACTCAAGAGGTTAGGTACAAACCTGTATGTCACCCAGTGAATAGCCAACTAGCTCACAGATAGGACCCAGGAAGTTAGAATTGGGGAGTCCACCTTTACAAAGAGGTCAGTGACAAGTGGAGTCCCTCGGGAGCAGTGCTTGGACCACTTCTTTTTGGCATTTACTTCTCAGAAGTCAAGGCCAATGTCAGTGGTCTCTGGCTGACTAAATTTGAAGATGATTGCAAATTAGGAGCGGTCATTGAGTCTGACACTGACACAAATGTTCTCCAAGAGGAACTGACACAGACAAGAGTCATGGACTAAAACTAAATGCCAAGAAATGCATAATAGTATCCTTTGGGAAGTCATCCATCCCTGGTAACTAGCATATTGACAACACACTCCTTTGAGATAACCCAGTAGTCAGGGACTTAGGGACACACACTGATAGTAATCTAGCCTTTGATCATCATGTGTCTACAGTGGTGAGGAAATAATTCTATGTTGCGCAACTTATAAACAAATGTATGGCATCTAAATCCAAGGATGTCATTGTTCCACTGTATTCGGCATTCATCAGACCTATCATTGAGTACAATGCCCCCTTTGGTATGTACCTAACCAGGCATATCCAACAACTGGAACATCCACAGAGGTTCCTCACTAAAACAATACAGGGCATAAGTAATATGTCCTATGCAGACCGCCTCAAGGCCCTATTCCTGCATTCTGTCTCCTACAGGCTTCTGAGGGGAACTCTATGCCTGGAATACAGGGCATTGTCAGACCCCACTCTGATGCACCTCCTGCATATCCACAAAGCAAACAGTACCAGAATTACCCATTCTAAAGACTTAAACCTTGCCTGCGATATAAATAAGACCTGCTGGAGAGATAGGTATGTATCCCAGACAGTACCCCATTTATGGAACAGGCTCCCCATCCATGTGAAGCCGAGTTCCTCCCTAATCCAATTCAAGTGCTACTTGGACAATTGGATGGGAAACCGGAAATTCATCCCTGGTTTGGCACCTATGTCTCTGATGCAAACAGGTAACCTGTAAATGGTTCATCTCCCACGTCCATGCTTACACTTATCAAGGGTATCAGAACTTGTCAGATATTTGGGATGCATGGCTAGGCTTAAAAAGGCTCTTGTGGTCATTAGCGTAGTAAACACCTATAAACCTGAATTACTAGTGTAACAAATTATAAAATATAGTGCAACTTTTTTTCTATTTGTCCAATGAAACACCATATACGTCAAGATAAATTTTATAGGTTTCTCACAAGAAAATGTGGCATCTTAGTGTCTTTAGGGTCATATAGGCTTCTGAGTGATGATAACCTTTGTGTGGCCTTAAAGGCCCACGTCAGATCTGATTCTTTTTGTAACACAGTGCCTAGAACAGACAGTGCATGCAATGAACACCAGGTCAGGCATTTGATTAATTAAGCTAAATATATAGAGCTCCATATTTATGGATTAATTCGTGACACAGCATCTACCTGGTTTGTGGAGCAAGCCATCCTTCTAGTAACAACACATTTCTATTATCTCCTTTTAAGAAATAATTACAAGATTTTATGAGCAATAATACAGATATGAGGTTATAGGAATAACATTTCTAGAAGCTCACAGATAACAAACTTGACATTTCAATCTACGAACTGGGATAGTCTGCATGTTTCAGGCTTTGGCTAGGTGGGTATATGGTAGTGGGTAGTGTAACAAGGAGCTGACTCTGCCCACCTTAGTAATATATGCTAGCCATAACCCTAACCCTGCCCCTAATCATCTTAACTGTAAAAAAGCCTTTCCTTTAACAATACCACTAAACAAGATAGCTCAGATACTCACTCAGTCATAGGTGATTCAATAGTGAGGCACACAGATGTCCCACTCACTAGGTTGAATAAGGAGAAAGTAACAGTCAGCTGCCAGGATATACCATATAACACACGCACTCAGGTCCCTCAACAACAGGCACAAATATGACTCTGTCGTTGTACATGTGGGTGTGAATGACCTGAGATGTACCTCCCTCGACTACATGAAAAGAGACATAGAGGAGCTCTTGGATTATGTAGCCCAGGCAGGTATGACCCTAGCCCTGAGCAGCATCCTACCATCATCCAGAATGATACCACAGTACAAGCAGAAAATTATTGATTTCAACAATTGGCTAAGCTTCTGGTGTCATTCTAAGGTGATCCAGTATCTGTCAACCTCGGATGACATGATTGTCAGACCTCGATGCTTTGCCAAAGATGGCCTGCATCTGTCACTGCTAGGCTTCTGAATACTGGCCAAGGCTCTTGCCACCCCTATAGTACCTTCTTTAGGCGGTGTTCCAAACACCAAATTACCACCATAACAGCTACAAACAAATGCAATCTAAGGGTCATGCTCCTCAATGCTAGAAGTCTAAATCTCAAAATGCACTCACTCGAAGCACTCCTTAAAATGGAGAACACTGATATTTGTGCTGTAACAGAGACCTGGTTCAAGGCAGCAGAAAGCACCCCTGCACTACCAGGCTTTAACTCATTCCACACCTTTCAGCCCCAGAACTTGGACCAAAGCTCCAAAGGCAGTGGTGTTTCCATATTCATAAAGGATGCACACACCTCCAGACTGGTAGCCCAACATAACGCATCAGAGATACTTCAGGTGCAGCTAACATTGTGTAAGACAGCAATTCAGGTTGTAGCCTGTTATAGGTCCCCATCCATGTCCCAAGACTGACATTCCACATTCCTAAGCACCCTGGAGAATATTAGGGTCCAACCTAACACTGTCATACTGGGCAACTTCAACTACTCCTCCATTAACTGGGAAAACTACTCATGTACCAATACACTTGCCCAACGTTTCCTGGAATTCATTAATTCCAGTCCCCTGGACCAGCTCATTGTTACCCCCACTAGAAATAGCAACATCCTTGACCTGGTCATTACTAATGGGGGCAACTGTTGCTCTACACCAATAGTCAACTCCTCCCTGGTTAGATCCAACCACAAACTAAT